>NW_025856049.1:0-191293 GCF_002878395.1 Capsicum annuum | reverse complement strand
ATCTCTTCACTTCTTTCATGGGACAGATCTTTAGATAGATAAAGTCACTAATATTAAACTCAAGATCCTTTTACTGAACAAGTATGAATAAGAAATGGAGAACATGGCTGAGTCTAAAATATCATGCATGAACTGAATACTGTGAATTGGATATCGTGACTAAGTTGTAACATGGGACATAAACTGAGTACCCTAAACTAAACTGAGCTAATGATTACTTGGCTTACGGCTAAGATTGGAGATAGAGCATCACTTATGGGTACCCACCACTTCAAACTGGATTCATTACGTAAAAAGAGATTGACATATTTAAATCATGAAAGTTTTGGGTTTATAGTGTATCTCCCCTTTGGGACACTATGTCTCTTGAAAAATGATGGACTTGGAAAAGATACCAAGGGAAATCTGAGATGGTGTACAAGGAACCTACAACTTTAATTGTGGCTGAATATCTAAGATATGAAACTGAGACATAATACCTGACTGAGCTGAGCTTAGAGATACCTAGCTGGTTTATCTGAGAATGGTTACATTCTTCCATGAGATTTTGGCTAGTGCAAAAAAGATAGAGAGGTCGGCAGACCAAAATATATGAACTTATCTATATAAGACAGCTGATTAACAAGATCATATCCTGATTAAGATTCGGTAAGATGAGTTGAGGCCTATGAACATCTTTAAAGATGAAGTAACTGAGCCTTATGTATTACAATTGAGACTACTTAAAAGATTCACATGGGTACTGAGTACAAGTGCATAAATATGCTAACTTATCTAATTAATCAGACAGCTAACAGTTGAATACTGGTTCTGCTAGGATAAACTATGCTTAGCCTAAATAGTTGAACTAAAACTGTCGAGTATCATTCATAGAAGGTAAGGAAAAATTTAGTAACAGGAGGTAATAGAGCATGGATTCATGAGGTCTGTATTATTTGAGAATGTGAGACCAAGCGTACCACATAATTTGGAAATTCAGGTCTTGGAATACCTATAACTGAGTAACTGATAACTGTACGCTATAGTCAAGCAAGTCTAAAACTGATTGAGTTTTTTTGATCTGGTTGTTGAACTAAAGCTGACATTATAACTGAATCTGTAAGTACGACTCATACTATAGCTGTTGTTAGGTTCTGGTAACTTATTACTGATTGCTGAGGTTTAGGCTGATACTAAAGTACTGAATCTTGATGGTTAAGTAACTGATAACTGGTAGGCATGGTTCTATAAGCCTATTTGAGTCCTTTATTGAATATTGATTACTAGGCTAATACTGTATTTGAGGACTTGGGGATGGAACATCGACCCGATGGATTCATCGAGGAATCCAAACTGAGCGTATATATGACATATTATTAATTTGTGTGGCCGTTATATACGTAACATAAATCACGAGAACTAAGCATTCTATATACTGAGATACCGAAACACTGATAGCTGAGTAACTGGAAACTGAATTTTGATAGTTATGTCATGGGGCTGACATAAGTCAAGGATCTGAATGTACATTCAGACTCTGTACTTTCACAACTTCTAAATACAACCTCTTGCTAGCCATCTACCAGCATACTAACATGACATTCAAGCCTATCTTAATAACTACACCCTAGTGTAAAACAAGCATACAAAATCTTCTCTTAGTCATGAAATATTTACTCTCCCCATCAAAGTAATAGCTCATCACTACACTATTTCACATGGAGAGCTTATTGAAGGGTTTAAATCTGGAAGACCTGAAGCATGAATAGATGCTAACTATACTTAACACAAGACTCAAATCGGAGGAGTAGAATATCAACAACATGGTTTTACTCAGAAGGTCTCAACTGAGATTATACATGACGTAGTCTAAATTTATCTAATCAATAGTGTCATAGAAACTGAGTATACTGTAATGCGTGATATGAGTACCTGAGTCATGAGCTTCATGACCTAATTATTGAATTTCTCTATTCGTGAGACATGATTTATAATACCGAGTGATCTAGAATTGTACACAATTCTATGAAAAACATGTGCATGGAACTGATTCATACTATGAGGTAAAATGGGACCCCTTATACTGGGAATTAAAACCTTATAAGATTTATGGAAAAAGAAAATGCATGAGCATGGTTCATGACCATAGAGTTGACATGTAATGCGCGAGTGGGTTTTATGATAGCAGAAGTACAAAAATCTACACTGATATGAGAATTGGTCGGGAATCGTCTTCCCTTACTGTTTCTCTGGACATACAAGCTCTAATACTGGAATCTCAGGGATCAACTTGGTCACTTGATCTACTATAAAGTACTTATATTCTTTCCAATACATGCTTGCCTTACTAAACACATCATCTATTACTATTTCCTCATATGATACTAATATGACATCCACACCTTCATACCTAATTTCAAGTCAATAGACTAAAATTCTTTCATGCACTGTTCAAGCCTACTGATTGGTACAAATATCCCCATGAATTCATAATCTGATCAATACGGATAATATTATACCACTTTACTATTACTAAGATCCTAGATGCATGATTATAACTCTAGTTCATGTGCTATTATAGGATTCTAAGAAGGGATCTGATGATATATCTAAATTTAAGTTAGAGAATGAGTTATCATTATCATGAATAGAATCCATATTAATTTTGAATGTAACGGGACTAATGGGGTATTTCTGAGTCTATGGTCAATCCCATAACTGACTGCAGGGATTATCTAGGAAAGCCCTATCTCTAGGACTTGAGCTTCACTATTTTTGTTACATTAAAAGTAAGGTGGAGTTGACATTAGTGAATCAAAATGATAATCTACATGGGTTTTCTGGGAAAACTTTTCTATAGCTCGATTAGAGACATGAAAAAAAGGAAACTGTTCTTAGAACATCTCATAGCCTCCTGCACATAAATGTGGCACGCAAAATACCTATGCACAAGACTTTAATAGATGCGGATTTTAGACTTCCTAGGACACTATTGAACCTTAGGCTCTGATACCAAGTTTGTAACACCCTAATTTTCTAAATCGAAATGCTACACGGTGTTTATGGCCCCGACGGACCACAAGCTAACCAATGACTGATATCTCTATCTATACAATGCATAATATATATATATATATATATAAACATAATGCAGAACAAAGGATGATAGGCCATAAGGTTCAAATTGAATATCAAACATCTGGTGGGGTATAAATACCCAAAAACAACCTAAAATACTATCTGAAAACATGATAGTCTAAAAGCCTCTAACTATATGATAGGAGAGTTGATGGGACATTTCCCCAACTAACTACGATAACTAAATAAAACTGAGTATAACAACAATGAAATAGAATAATATGTTCTCACATAATGAGGGCTCACCACTGATGCTGCAAGCTAAAACTGATCAACTACTACTGCTAATGGTCTCGTGTCTCAGTACCTATGGTGTAACATAAAATAAAGCACCAAAGCGCAAATGTGTCAGTACAACTAAGAGCAATGGGTATACGAGTGAAGTAGGGTATACGCAATTGGTTACATGCATGAACAAGGCTAAATAACTGACTAATATGAACGTCAGAGTGCATGCAAAATTATGAGACTGAGACTGATATCATGATACATGAATGCAGAATTTGATCTAACATGGTATTGATAACTGATATAACATTGGTGACTATGTCTGATAGTCCTAATTCTAATGGGACTAGCTGAGTTCCATACTGTATCTATATTGACTATATCTAATAGTCCTAAAGTCTGAAGAACTATCTGAGTTCTTTTATTGATGCTGAGACTGAAACTGTGGGAATTAGTATCTTAACCGACATGCCCCATGTATGCTATTCCAATCCTTGCCCTGATTGGAAGGGTGTCAATACCGTGCCATGGGTAAAGACAAGCTGTGAGTGACCCTCAAATCTGGCAGTGTCCCCAAATGAGAACGGTGAATGTCCGCCTCATCAAACCTAAAGCTTGGAGTGTTGATATCTCAACCTATGCTAACTACATAGTTCTGGAATGGAAGTATTGCTTCTAGGAATCATACCCTCATCTAAACTAGGTGATTTCCCATCCTTGGGTTCACTCGAAGATATCTTCTACTCCCATCTGAAGAGACTGAACATGATTGACTAAACTGTACATGAGCTGAGTTTCCTTTATTTCGTTGACTAATAGAATGCTACTGATATCTGATAGTAACTTAGATCATGAGATTTCTGAGACTTCCTGAGTCACATGACTGACTGAATTCTATAGAATATGGATGGAGTAAAGATATCATGACAACATGACATGGCTCTAAGCACACAACTATGTTTTTCGAGTACAAGTACCCCAGGATTCGATGGAGGCAAACTGACACACATGACTAACTTAGTCATAGGTATAAAGTCCACAATTCATAATATCATACGTAAGGGATTCAATACTACACATGGTTCTCAACACATCATACATAGAAGGGGAAACATTTAATGTAGAAGTAGTCTCTTAACTTCAACATCATGTTCACTACATGACACAACCACTATACATATCAATAACGTGGAATTCATGTAGAATCATAAAGCATAGAGCATGGACTTGTTACTTGGTACTCTTAAGTCATGAAAACATGATTATTATTATTCTAGGAATTTCATTAGACACCTTTCATGCACAATTTAGGCATACGTGAAACCACAAGATTTTACATCATGAAAAACCAAGTTTTATATGTTTTCAACTCACATGGTATCATAGATTTATCATATCGCATAAATATTCCAACTTGGGAATCATTCAATATCAACAACTTGATTATCAACATCCAACAATATAGATATCATGAAAAACTAATTTCAACTTACATACTAACATGGCTTCATAAAAATACATAAAGATCCCAACTTGAAGATAATCATATCATAAAAAAGTATCCATAATACATGATTTAAAACATGATTTTTTGATCCATGGATGAAAGGAATCCATGGATGAACACTACACATACCTTAGAATGAAGAGTCTTTATGATTAACAGTGAAATCCTTTGAACCTGGGTCTTCAAATTGAAACCCTTTCTCTTGTTCTTAAGAGAAAATGATGAAAAGGGATATATTTTGTTCCAAAGAATCCTTTATACTATATTTGTGTATATATATAGGATGGGGAAAAAGACTAAAATGCCACTAAGGAAAGGGAGAAAGACGCAGTTGTCCCTCTGTTGATAGTTTTGATATGCTAAAGTAAATTGATCATAAATTTTTACTCCAATGTTAGATTTGGATAAAATCTATTGAATTTGAAAGAAGACTCAAATATATTTCCATTGGTATATAGCAGCCCTCCCAGTGCATTATATACTAGGAGTTATGATCATTTGAAGTTGACCCTGAAATTTCTGCCTGAAATGCGCCTGGAATGCAGGATCATTTCAAACCAGTGAGTTCAGCCACTGAAATGCTCCAAAAATGCGTTCTAAATATGAACAAGACATACTAGAGTCTTTCCCCATCGCAGCACAACTTTAAAATCAAAAAATGGAGGTCGGAAAGGTCGCCAAATAAATCCCCAAAGTTCGGAGGCTTGAAATATTACTAGTGTTGAAAACTTAGCAAAAATTCTTCTAGGTATTTGATTTTCTTATCAATCCTTAAGGAGCTTAGTTAGACTTAAAATTTTATGGTGTCTTACATATATTATCTCGTAATGTATGTTCAGGTGCTGAGCATCAGTAGCATGAGTAGTTAGAGCATTTTTATCTTCATCTGACAGTTTGTGAGTCCTCATAGTTCGGGGACTTATTCATTCAGATTCTACAGCTTAGCAGTTTTATATAATTTAATATTCTTTTCAAACAGTTCGTGTTTCCTGGGGGTCCATCCCAGTGACTCTTTAGTTAGTATTTGTATAAGAGGCTTGTCAAACTTCTAGATTTCATTCTGACTTACAGTATTTGATTTTCAGACATTTCTTTTAGATTATTCTCAGTTATTTCAAACAGTTTCTTCATTTGGTATGACTTTCATGTCTATATTACCTTAATTATGAGATTTATACCTAGTATAAGGTAGATAGAGTTAGCTTAATGCTACTCATAGTCTTGAGCACCGTGGCACATCTTTGGACAAGTTTTGGGGTATTACATATGGTCAATGCTATGCTATACCTACTAAACTTGAGGCGTAGCTCATTAATATTATTCTTACAACTATGATCATAGCATATCATAGATTTACTTCGATGTTATTTGACCTTGGGTCAATCTTTAGATATGATCAAAATGGCCATCATAACTTTTGATGTCATCATTCGAGGCCAACACATTGAGAATTCGGTTTTGGACACCTTGATTGCCTAAGAGTACTCATAGAGAATTTATTTTGGTCACTTAATAAAGCAATTCCATGTTTGGAAGGTTGCTTGGAGGCTTTCCTTGATAATTACCCGAGGCTCAAAAGGATGGCAAGGGTTGAAGTGTAAAGAAGGAGTCCTTACACTCCATGACCACCCTTATTAAGGGTGTTTTGGTCTAACTATACCTTTTCTTTACACTCCATAGGAGCCACTTTACATTAAGGGTAGTTTGGTCATTTGATGTAATAGCTATAAATAAACTCTCCATTAGGCTTATTTTCTAGTTCATTGATTATGGGTATTTGAGAGTCATTGAAAGACTTTTTTTGTCTCTTTAAGAGTGTAGTGTAGAGATTGGAAAAGCCAAGTAGTGTGGGGCTTGGAAAAGCTATTATTGATCCTTGATTACAAACAGTAGTTATAAGGAAGAGTTGATTCCCTTAGTGGTCACTGTAAGGGTTTGGTGATTTTATTGCGGGTCTTTGGGGTCTTACCATTTCATACACTATTTGATTTCTATTTTTTGTAATCTTATATGTGAAGTTATCTATCTTACTTTATTATATTTGTTTGTTATCTTTTTGTCTTAGTCTTCATGTATTTATGTCTTTCCTCTATCATTTGGTATTAAAGCAAGGTTTGGTTTTGTTCCAACAAAATCAATCTTGGGATTGTTATCTTGAAAAAGAAAAATAAGTGAAATACCAAAAAAAGTTATTGTTCATGTTTGTAGGGTTTTTCAATTTTTGAGAATTGATTTTTGTGTGTTTTGTGTGTTTCTAGTATTAGATCCTTGTTCCTAACACTACAAAAAGTGTAGAAAATTGAAAATCTCACAATAAAAGTTGTTAATCACTTTTTTTGTGTTTGGGAATATTTTAAAATTTAGATCGACTTTGTTTTTGTGGTTTCTGTGAGTTTCTAGTGCTAGATCATTGTTTCCTAGAACTAATAGAGTTTAGATTTGAGATTTGAGCAAGATCTGAGTTGTTTTGAGCATTCTACCATTGTTCAACTTGAGTTTGATTCTTTTTGAAGGTGGATCCATGTAGGTGTTATGATTGTGACATTGGTTGGAAGTTATTTTGTATTATTTGTTTTTATATTGGCAAAAGGAATGTAAATCTACAAAAGAATTTGAATTTGGAGGTCATTTGCCGTGTGGTCAAAAGTTGGTCAACTTTTGAATATTCTTGTTATTCTTCATCATCTTCATATCTTATTGGAGAAGAATATTCAAAAACGGGTGTTTGATCTTATAAAAGAAGGAAAAGAGAGTGTACAACTTTTTCAAGGAAATTTGTAAGAACCTTCCTAGTCATCAAAAAGAAATAAAACAAAAAATGGGAAGGAATAATAAAGTACAAGAACAAGTATAATTGAAAGTACAAGGGGAGGACCATTTCAATTCAAATCTATTTGAGCTTGAAAAAGGTTGCAAACCTAGTGTTTTCACCTCCAAAAACTGAAATTACACTCTCGTGGTTGAAAATTGGCTGAAACACAATAAGAAGAACAAAAAAAATTTCAAAATTGACGTCCAACCACAAGCTGCCACTTCACTACTTTTGGATTTTAAGCTCAAATCTTGATTTCTTTGTTTCTATTCTTGATTCTTAGTTTCAATTTTGTTGATTCTAGTGATAATTGACCAACTAGTAATTGTTTACTAAGTTGTGAGTTAGTTTTGATTCCTTTTCTTTTGTGTTTTCGTTCTTTGCATGCTTTTATCATTTTTAATTCATCGTAACTTTTCTTCCAAGTTCGTAAGTAGAATTTTCTATTTAGTGTCTTAAGTCCATCAAACCAGAAATAATTCTGACCGCTAAATAGTGATTGATACCTTATTGACTATCGGAGTATAAGTAACTTTCAATATTTGCCACTCCAATTGTGAGGATAACAAATGTGAGTGTATACATGTGTTGGTGAGGAGCTTTTACTGCTAATCTTGTTTCTTTTCTTTTGTTTGTTGTTGTCTTTTTTTTGGTTACGTACCATAGCTTTCAATAATTTTAGTGCCACGTCTGTTTGCATAATTGATGATCTTTAAGATATGAAACGTCATATTGAAATTATACATCAATTATTATACAAACACTTCTCTTAAATTTCAATTGCCCAAACCACTTACGAAGAGAGCTTTCCAAAGAAAGGTGCTGCCAAAGCTTGTGACGGACTTTCATATTGAGGTAAAGACGAACATACTCTTAAACATCAAGGTAAAATAGCTAACTCTTACACTTTGGTTCATATGAATGATGATCATATGTCTAATAAGCGATTGAGTGTGAGTAATAGACTACCTACATATGAGTAAATTAATTCTTTGCTACTTGTGGATGATGTCTATATTGTGTGACCGGATAAACTAGTTGATCCTAAAGAAGATCGAGTTGACACTTCTTGTAAGGTTGACTTATGGCCACTTAGTGTTGAAGCTATTATGTTGAATGAAAGTATGTCGTCGTGTGAAAATTGCATTGACCAACATATTTGTGAAACTTTTCCAGCACTTGAGAATATGTGTGATGTAATTAATAGAAGTCAAGTGATAGTTGGTCAACAACATGGGAGTGAACCCAACAACTATTCTTGGGATAATCTTGCACTTAAAATCTCTTTAAAACTTGATACTAATCATTTAGAGAGTGATGAAAATGTTTGTTCTGAATCTGCCCGGGCAATAGATAATGCTCTTTTTAGGTATAATGTCTTGTTTGAAGATGATTTAAACACTTCTATTAAACTTAGTGGTGAGAATGATGGTATAACTTGCCTCCAAGGCTATAGCCGCTATGCTAACTAACTATGGTTTGACAATATTTCTCCTCAAGATAGAAATCTCTTTTTGAAAGATGAGAGTAGTCTTAAGGATAAGAAATGTGTAATCCTTCTTGAAAATCCAAGGGAAGAGGTGTGATTGACTCCTCGGAGAAATGTTCCTAAATGTGCATTCTTGTTTGATAAGCTTGTGCCTAAATTGCATGAATTCTAACTTCTGGATGCCAAGTTGTCTAGTTGTTTGAAGGAAAGAATGTATATGTGTTTAAATTCTTATTCTTCACCCGTGAACGCCTTTTCACTTCATTCTTTCCTATACTACCTCTTTGCCTATGATGACGTCCATAGTAGTTTTGAATTTGTTTTATGTAGAGGTAAAAAATTAGTTGGTAAGTCCACTTGTGTAGATAATAATGCTATATGGATCTTATGGACTTTAGAACTAATTGAATCACCACCCTCGCTGTAGTCTCTCGAAGGGATAAAAGAGAGCTTGTGTGTTGCAGATCATAAGATACTAATTATACCTTTTAGACCAAGTGATGCCATTGGGACTCTTGTAGCTTCTTTATCTCTTAGTGATTTCCGTAACCAAATCCTTTGTGCATCTTTCATTGGGTTTTTAATATATAATTCAAGGAATCCTTGGTTATATTTTAGGTATATGTAACCTTGGCATATTGAGATGATTTATTATGCTAACCCTAACCTCCATGCCATGAGAAGTTTGTTTTCGTTTGTCCTTTCTTTGATTTTGCAAGGTTTGGATTCCAGGTAGAATCCTTTCCAAAAGGGGAGGATGATATGATCCAAATGGCCATCATAACTTTTGATGTCATCATTCATGGCTAACACATGGAGAATCCAACTTTGGACACCTTGAAGACCCAAGAGTATGCAAGGGGAAGGGATTTTGGACCCTTAATAAAGTAATTCTATTTGTGAAAGGTTGCTTAGAGGCTTGCCTTGTTGACTACCCAAGGCTCAAAAGGATTTCAAGGTTTTAAGTTTGATAAAGGAGTGCTTACACTCCATCGCCAGCCTTATTAAGGGTGTTTGGGTCTAATTATACCTTTTCTTTACACTCCATTGGAGCCCCTTTTCATTAAGGGTAGTTTGGTCAATTGATGTAATAGCTATAAATAGACTCCATTAGGTTTAGTTTTTAGTTAGTTGATTTTGAATATTTAAGAGTCAATGAAAGACTTTTTCTTCTCTCTTTGAGAGTGTTGTGTACGGCTTGGAAAAGCCAAGTTGTATAGGTATTGAAAAAGCTATTATTGATCCATGATTAGAAACAATAGTGGTAAGGTGGAGTTGATTCGATTAGCGGTTACTATAACAATTTAGTGTTGTTATTGTGTGTCTTAGGTTTCTTACTGTTTGATACACGATTTGATTTCTATTTCTTATAATTTTGTATGTTAAGCTATCTATCTTACTTTATTTTATTTGTTTGTTATCTAGTTTCTCTTAGTGTTCATATCTGTAGGTCATTCCTCTATCACCTTCTTCTATGTGTTTATAGATTGTGTTTTTGGTTTTGATGTTGTGTGTGAGCCTCTTCTATGCCTCTTTATGTTTCTACAATTGTAGGAGATTCTTTTGTGGTGGATTAGGTGTATCGATGTTGTGCGCTTACCTTTACGTGTTGTGGGACTTGGGTAGACTTGATTATTTGAAATATGGTTAATTTTGATGTTATCTTAGATATGGATTGGTTATTTCCTTATCATGCTATTTTGAATAGTTATGCTAAGCCCCTGACCTTAGCTATGCTTAGTTTGCTAAGGTTAGTTTGGAAAGGTATATTTAATTCAGAAGGGTGTTTTATCCATTTTTCATGTTCGTCGGAGAATAGAGATAGAAGTATTTATCTTATTTAACTCATATTGATGATATTAACATTACCTCGCCAACATTCATGGATTTTGTTTGAATTCTTCATGACTTCATGGATGTATTTTCTATAGATTTGTCTGGTGATACAGACATGAAGAGCATAAGGTATTATTAAAGGTTCAAGTTTCGGATTGAAGACCCTTTTGGAGCCTTTTCAAGCTTTGTTCATGCAAATGGGATCTTGTGAGAGCCTGATGCCTTCAACAAAGGGAGTGTATTTGCTAAAACGTGAAGAAGAGCTTTGAATGCACTCCAAGGCAGCCTTGAATACACTCTAAAGGTACCTTAAATTAGGGATATTGTGGTCTTTTTAGACTCCCTTTTTACACTCCAAAGGAGCACCCTTCATTAAGTGTATTTTTTACATTGTCTAATAATAGTATAAATTCACCTTTAGCTTTAATTTTTCATTATCTTTGATGAATATTGAAAGAATACTCTTTAGTTGTAATTTAGTGTTGAAACCGAAATTAGGGTTAGCACAATTGATGGATTTCACTTGTATAGACAAATTGGCAAGAAAGGTTGGTGCTTAGCGAAGGTGACTTCCTTTGGGTCTACCTAACAATGAGGTATAATCAATGTAGGTGATTTGTGCTTAAGTTCTTGATATACACTTTAGTGCTTCTCATTAGTGTTGGTAAATGTCTTATTATCTATCATTTTTCTTTCGAATCGTCTATTTATGTTCTTCTACTTCATCTGCCTTTCTTTTAGTTTCTGATTTTTGTTATCTTAGTGTCCATTTTGTGTTTTAGCCTTCCTTTAGGCTATCATTTTGTGTCAAACCCTTGGTTAGGGTTGTTCCTACATCCCTAAATCCTTGCTCTAGTGTCCTTATTAAGAAAATCTCACAAAAAAGTCAAAATATCCAAAAATCTCAAAAAAATTGTGTGTTGTCCTTTTGTTTGTGGTAGATCCATGAGTTACAATATATATTGACTAAATTTTATTTTGTTTTATTGGTTTCAAGTGTTAGATTTTTGTTCTCTACCACTTAATATGTCTATATCTATGTCTGAAATAAGATTTGGTTGTGCTTTAGCTAAGATCCACCATTGTTGTGGTATTTTGAAGCTTTTGCGAAGAGGGCAACATGTGAATTTTTGTATTGCGGATGTTTTGTGGATGATTTGTTGATATTTGAGTTTGTCTTGGCAAAGGGAACCTAGATCTAAAGGAAAAATTGAATTTAGGGTTCATTTGCCTAGTGGTCAAACCTTGGTCAACTCTTGAATATTCATATTGTTCTTTATCATCTGCAAAACTTGTTGAAGAAGAATATACAAAGACATTGTTTGATGACAAAAAGAAAGAAAGAGAAGGTGAAAGTTGTTTGTACAAAGAATATTCCCTAGCATATTCCAAATCTTCCAAAAGAAGGGGGGACAAAGGGAATATCAAAGTACAATTGAATGTACAAAGGGGGGACCAATTATTTTCAGATCCATTCGAAAATTGAAAAGGTCTCCAAACCCTCCATTTTCCCCCTAATTTCGCTCACGCACCTCTCAAGTTCCCTTGTGTATATAAAAGTGGTCTATTAGTACAATTTGTACACTTATATCTGATTTCCGTTGAGCTCCTGTATCATGTGTGGTTACTTTTAGCCTTACATATTTAGTAAATATTTTTGTACAAACCCCCCTTATGGGGGATCTATATTTCATGCTGCAAGCAGAGGTTCTTCAACAAATATACCTTCTCAGTAGAAGCCTAGATAATTCAGTGGCTATTAGAGAGCTTTAGATTGATTCGGGGCTTTTCGAGTTTGTTTTATATATTTTGGTGTTGTACAATGGTCAAGATTAAAGCAGGGGTTTTTCCCAACCTTAACAAGACGTCTATAAATCTTTTAGAGGTTTTGTAAACTAATGTAAAGTTGTAATGATGGTTTCTTATCTTTTGGATGTTATGGCCCCAACGGCTAAATTTAGTATATATATATAAATTTAGGCATGTCATTTATTTCTCATCAATGTATTATATATCCTTTGCTTATTATAGTTTCATGCATGAGGAGTAAAAGGTCATGGATTTGTTCTCTCGAGCCATCATGGCACTGGTGTCTTCCCCAATAGGATTGGAGGCGTGACAAAAGTGGTATTAGAGCAGGTCGTCCAAGGGAGTCCACAGATCCATATCTATGTAGAGTCTTGATTATGGGTGTTTTGTGCACCACATCTATAAACAGGAGGCTATGGTATATTTAGGGATTGTCTTTTTTTCTTCATATCTTAGATCGTACAATAGAGCCCATGTTTTAGGTGAAATCTTATTTAACCATTAAATCTATTTTTTTCTCTTATTATAGTAAAGATTCCGGTTACAAGGAGTAAGAATACTGGTAAGTGAATAGATGTGGCTGCTGGAGAAGGGACCAATAAGTCACCACCTAGGTATGTTAATCAAAGTGAGGCTCAGGCTGAGTCTATATCACAAACTTCTTATACTCCTCTTTCCTAGAAGAGCTAAGAAGCAGAAGAACTGCTTCCTCAGAACCACCCATTAATGATACTAAGCAAGATCTAATGAATATGGTGAAATTATTGGCTCGTATTATTGCTGGACAAGATCAAGGAAAAACTATTCCAACCACAGGATCTAGTGGTGAGATAAAGCAGCTAGCTTACAAACAAAGGATTTCCTTAAGCTAGATCCTCCCATATTTACCGGATCAGATGTTAATAAACACCCACAGGACTTTATGGATCAAATCCAAAGGGCTCTAGATGTCATGCACGTATCAGGTAAAAAGAAAGTTGAGCTAGCACTATAGAAATTTAAAGGGGGGGCTATATTTTGGTATGAAGACTGGAAATGATCTAGGGGTATTGATGCACCTTCAGCTACTTGGAAAGAATTTAAAGATGTATTTATTGATCATTATCTTCTGTTTGAGATCCAAGAGGCTCGTGCAGATCATTTCCTAAATCTCCGCTAAGAAAATATGAGCGTGAGGGAGTATAGCCTGCGGTTTAACTATTTAGCTAGGTATGCTCCTAATATAGTAGCTAAAATGGATGATAGAGTACATTGATATGTGGATAGATTGGATCCATATATGGTTAGAGATTTTAATATTGCTGCTTTGAACAAAGACATGGACAGAGCAAAGATACAAGCTTATGGCATCCCAAGGAGAGTTTAGACATTGGTTTTCTAATAGACCGCCTAGGCCATTATCTTTTAAAATTGCAACTAGTGCTACACCATAGTTTCAAGGGTTTAAAGGAAACTAGTTTTTGCAAAGAAGTGAGATTCAAAGTTCATGAACAATGGGGAATCAATAACAAGGAAATATAAGCCAATTAAGATCTCCTTGGCAGCCATGTAAATAATGTGGAAAGCTTTATTTAGGTACATGATAGTTCAGGACAAATGCTTGGTTTTAGTGTGGTACATCGGGGCATAAGATGAAAGAATACCCATAAAAGGGCGTAGGTGGTATGGAATGACCTAATGGATCAGTCGTTACATCATCATCATCGCTGGCTTAATCATGTAGGGGTGTATAGTCTATGGTTCGTAGTAGAGGTGCTAAAGAATCAGCTAACTCTAGTGGAGTTTAGAATCGTACATATTCTTTAACGGATCAAAAATATTTAGAGAATTCTCCATATGTGGTTACAGGTACATTGTTTGTCTTTTAACATGATGTGTATGCATTAATTGATCAGGGTTCTAAATTATCATATTTCACTCCATTGGTTGCTGGAAAGTTCAAAAGAATACCAGAATTACTAGTTAAGCCATTTGAAGTTTCAATGCCAACTGATGAATCTCTTATTCCTAGAAGAGTGTATCAAAACTGTATAATAACTATTTGTGGTCACGGTACAAAGGATAACTTATTTGAGTTAGAAATTGTAGATTTTGATGCTATAATGGGTATGGATTGGTTGGCTTCTTTCTATCCCATGATAGATTGCTGAAATAAGAGGGTGTATTTCTATTTTCCTAGAGAGAAAGTCCTTGAATGGACGGTTAATATTAGTGTGCCAAAGATACAAGTCAAATGGCTGCCTTAGATGTTGAAGACTACTTTGGAGGCCAACCCCTAAAGGCTCAAGACTTGGTCACTCCGAGTTAACAAGAATATTCATGGAAGGCCCATTTTGAGCAAGACGTAATTTAATCCCGTGTGTTGAAGGTTTCTTGGATGCTTTCATTGATGCTTACACAAGGACCATAATCCTTGAAAAATGAACCATCCTTAATTTTGAGAGCATGAAAGAAGCTCAATTCATCAAGTCGAAAGACACGAGGTGTCATGTATGAAGGTGAAGGCTCGTAAGAGTATGTGGCATTCATTCAAGGGAGTGTACTTGCTAATAATGAAGAGGGACCTTGAATATACTCCAATTCAGGCTTAAATACACTCCAAAGGCACCTCAACTAATGGGTATTATGGTCTTTTGGGACTCCTCTTCTACACTCCAAAGGAACATCCTTCAATAAGGGTATTTTAGTCTTTGTTTATAATAGGTATAAATAGACAATTAGGCTTCTATTTTCCTAAGTTTTGATGAATTGATTGAGTGAAACTCAAATTGTATTTTCTATCCCAAGTCTAGGGCATGGAAAAACCATTTTAGTGTAGGTCTTTGAAAAGACATTGAAACTAGGGTCATCGTTGAGTGTGGAATCATTTTGTTGATATTTTGGCAAGAAAGGTTTGGTGCTTGAGGATTTGATCCCTTTGTGTCCACCTAAGAATTAAGTGTTATCCATCAATAGTGAGGTGTGTTTAAGTATTTAATATACACTTAGGTGACAATCATAAGAGTTGGTGTATTTTTCATTACTATCTTTCATTTCATGCAATTTTCTTATTGTTTCGACTTCATCTCCTCATTCTTTAGCTGCTGATTTTTGCTTCAATAGTCTTGAAATTTGGTTATAGCTTTATTGTAACTATCATTTGGTATCAAATCCTTGTATTAGAGTTGTTCCCACAGCTCTAAGTCTTGGATCTAAGAAAATTATCACAAAAAAGAGTCAAAAATCAGAAAAACTCAAAAAATTGTGTGTTGTCTTGTTGTTTATAGAAGATCAGAATTTCACAACTTATATCTACTAGTTTTGATAGTTTATAGTGTTGGATTCTTGTTATCTAGCACTTAAAGGGTCTTGATCTAAGTTTAGAACAAGATTTAGTTGTTTTTGAGCTAGATCCACTATTGTTGTGGCTTGTTTGGAGCTTTTTGGAGGTGGTGACGTTTTGGGTTTGTGTTGTTGATGTGATTTGTGGATGATTTTTAGTTGATTGAGCTTGCCTTGTCCTAAGGAACCTAGACCCAAAAGAAAATTTGAAATTAGGGTTCATTTGCTTGTTGGTCAAACTTGGTCAACTCTTTAATATTCATTTTGTTCTTCCATCTTCATATCTTGGGGAAAAGGAATATTCAAAGAGCTTGTTTGATCCAAATAGAGGGAAAAAAGAGATTATACTTGTTGTTTATGAAAGAATATTCCTTGGTATACTCATTGTCATCCAAAAGAAAGAAGATACCAAAGGAATAATCAAGTACAATTGAAAGTACAAGGGGGGCACCAACTCATATTGAATTCATTTGAAGCTCCAAAAAGGCTTCAAAACCTTCATTGTTCCCTCTAAAACCAAAATCCTTCTTCCCTAAAGGAGTGTTTTGCCGAAACAAGAGATTTTGAAGTTGATAAAAAAAATTAAAAGTGATGCCCAATGACAAACTGCCACATCATCATTTTTGTGAACAACTAAATTGAGTTCTAAATTTGATTTCTAAGTTTCTATTTGTTGTTCATTGTTGCTTTTGTGTTTATTCAACCATTAATTTCCAAACTAGTAATTACCTTTTAGGTTGATAATGAATCTAGAGTTCTTTCTTTTGTGTCTATGTTTCTTTTGTGCTTTTATCATTTGTTATTCATTGTATCATTTTGGTTTAAGTCCGTAAGCAATTTCTTTGCATCTTATCAAACGAAGTTCATTTCGGGCCAAAGTAGAAATATCTTTCAATCACTTGCCAAGTACATGCAAAAGTTTCAATACTTTTGAGACCAAGTGTGAGGTAAGAATCTGAGAGTGAGAGAGTTGGTGAGGATATTTGAAGTAACTTGTTTGTTAGTTTTGTAGGTTTGTTTATTTCTTTTAGGTACCATGGTTGCCAATAATTTTAATGCCATGTTTGATCACATCAATGACCATTGTGATAGCTTCATTGAAGATTACGCCAAATGCTTAGTACACTAAATCCCAATTTTGGGAAAAGAGATGAAGAGATGAAAGAAGGGAAAAGACTTAACCAACTCCCTTGTGATGAGAGATTGTAACACCCCAAATTTGGTACCCACAATGCCACACGGTGCTCATGACCTCAAAGGAATATAAGACAACCCATGACTGATATTTGTAATTGAGCACTGCATAACATACTATATTAATGCGGAATAAATGGCGGAACGGCCATAATGTTCAAAAATTTGATAACATATAATATCTGGAGATATGGTATATCAATAACAAAATAACAAAAAAACTGTCTTAACATGCTAGTCTAAAATCCTCTAAACTGTCTGAATAAGGAGTTGATGGGACATGTCCCCAACTAACTTCAACTACTGTAATAAACTAAGTACTAATAGAATGAAATAGTCAAATAATAACATTCTCATATGATGAGGACTCACTTCTAGTCTGTATGCTGAATGACTGATCTACTAAGGATGCTCTATAGCTCGTGCTTCTGAATATGGTATAAAATCCCATAGTGCAAATGCATCACTACAATTGAATGTACAGGTATGAAAGTGAGGTAGGTTGAATGTAAAAGGTTTATATGCATAAAGAATGCTAATTGAATGAATAACATGAACGTGAGAATACATGTATGAATTCGTGCACTGTGACTGAGATTATGACATCACTGAATTAGAACACTAATAACATAAGTTTCATATGACTGATATACTATTATCTAAATGACTGTATCTAAAAGTCCTGCTTCTGATAAAACTAGCTGAGTTCCAAACTGAACTGGGTGACTGTATCTTACAGTTCTACATTCTTTAAAACTATCTGAGTTCTATTACTGAGACTGAGACTAAGACTGTAACTGTGGGAAGTAGTAATCTAACCGACATGTCCTAAATGAGATAATATAATTGAGTTGGGGTCCAATCTATAACCCCAATTGGAAGGGTGTAAATACCGCGCCACGAGTAAGGCCAAGCTGTGAGTAATCACAAATCTAATAGGTACTCTAAGGACAACGGTGGGACCCTCATCTAACAAGTTAAGCCACCTCATCAACCCTCATTAAATAGGTTAGAGTCTCAACCTACATTGGCTACGTAGTTCTAGAGAGCAAGGATTTCTTCTAAAAATCACACCATCTACTTGCAAGTGAGTTCCCATCCTTGGGCTCACTCAGTGCTGAATTCCTACTTCCATCTAACTAGATACTAAATTAATTATATTGAACTGACTGGACTGAGTTTATTGAGTTCCATTGACGGAAGAAGTATTACTGAGATCTGATAACTGACTGGGACTACTGAGCTCTCCTGAGTTATATGACTGACTAAATTCTACTGAACATAGCTTGACTGAGAGTATCTTGAAAACATTAAACTGTCTCTAGGCACACAGCTAAATTGTCGAGTACAAGTACCCCCAGGACTCAATAACATAAAACTGACAAGACTTGACACATCTTGATATACGACCATAGTAAACAATTTATAGTACAATCATCATGGATATTAAAGAATTATTTCCGTGGAATAAGCTTACACATGAATAGAAGTGCATGTAAATATGTCATAATTTCATAATACTAATCTCATGAGCATTACATCAATCCAATATAAAAAGAACAATAACACGAGAGTCATATAAACTTAAGGGTGAAACATACGTTCATCATTTTGGTCACAATTGAGTTATAAGGAATGTTTCCTATTCTCTTAGTCATTGTATTAAACACCTTGCATCCATAACTATAATCATAAGCTTTGAAATTAAATTAATTCATCATGGTTGCATAAATCAACACAATTTAGAAGATTTCAATCCACATGATAGCATAAATCAATGAAAACACATTAACGATTCCATCTTGGGTATCATTCACAACATCAATATGATTGTAATGAATCCACAACAAAAACACCTTAATTTATAATTTAAAATTGGATTCTTGGGCTTCATGGACAAAAGGAATTCATTAATGAACAATTGACATACCTGGGTGGATGATTTCTTAAAGATTGGTAGAGGAAATCCTTAGTCTTGACTTGGGATTAAGCATCTAACATTTCTTGTTCTTGGGGATTGATCTTTGAGAGAAACCCTAATTTGGTGTTCTGAATGAATAATGAAGTTATGAGCTATGATCTAGTATAATTAGGGGTTAAAACGGGTGAAAAAAAACCCAAATACCTTTTTAAAATGGCTTAAAAATTGTTGAATGGGATACACAACGACTTATGCGATGGTCTATTGTTGGATCGACGATCTGTTATTCTGACCATCTCATATGGACCAGAATAGTGACTCACTGCAGTATTAGCGATGGCTTGGGCCACAGTCCAATGCATGTTCGACGGTCCATCAAACAGTCTGTCATACCTTAGCAAGAAGATTGACTTATTATCTTAGCTGCAACGGTTCAGGAGATGGTCTGTCGGTAGATCAGCGGTCCGTCAACCTGCCCGTCACACCTAGGTGGTTTTGACAGCTCTCAATAAAATGTCCATAATATTTTACTCCAATACCGGATTTAGATGAAATTCTTATCATTAGAAAGCTAACTCTTCTGGGGACTAGATTTTGACTTAAATAAAGTTTGGGGTATTACAGAGATTCTCAAAGGAGAAAGTCAGCTGCCATGATCTGAACCAAGGCAAAAAAGAATGTGCTCAAGAACATAAAGGTAAAATAGCAAATTCTTACACTTTTGTGCAAGTGAACGATGATTGTGTGCCTAGTATCCCATTAAGCATGAGTGGTAGTGTAACGCCCCAAGAACCTAT
This sequence comes from Capsicum annuum, assembly GCF_002878395.1. Lineage (NCBI taxonomy): Eukaryota > Viridiplantae > Streptophyta > Magnoliopsida > Solanales > Solanaceae > Capsicum > Capsicum annuum. The sequence goes on along the minus strand of NW_025856049.1, from coordinate 171,262 downwards.
CCCGAGACATCACTTGGTGCTCAAGACACACGTGGCATCAAGCTAATCCTCTAAGTCTTTCATCACTTTCAGAACTCATTATAGCGCAAATCATGCAAACATAAAGAGGAATAACCATATCATGAATATACTGAAACACAAAGTCATACTTCCCTATACAATGAAAATACTAAAATCTCTGTACATGCTGTTACACTAGCCTGACAAAGCCTCTACTACATAGGACTAAGGAGCCATTGGAATAGATCCCTAACTGACTTGTACTGAACTGAAAGTAAACAACCATCCATTAAGAATACAAAATCGGAGACACGGGTCCTCGAATCATGAGGACTCACCAACCGTAGAAATGTAGATGAAGGTACTCAAAGATCACTGTCACTGCTGAGACTGAGCACCTGAACCTATATCATGAGGAAATATAGAGTACAAAATAGTATGGGAGTCAGTATTGGGGAATGTACTGAGTATGTGGGGGTGGATGCAACATTTTAAATAATATCATAAATGTATAAGAAAATCTTGCATGATGACAATAATAACTCTCTTCGCTTGAATTATCTAAAACATCATTTCCGTAAGTCATTAGTAATAACATATGCTTCATAAATCTCATAAATTATTTGACTCAACTCAAACTCTTCGACTCATGAATTAGAGTGACTCGGTAACTCATGGTTTTTGGATCATTATGGACGTGTGGTTTCTTATAACCGACATAACTACACCATGTGAGTTGCATCGAGTCCAACATTTTGCCCTCCTAAGGAGAGAACACCACATTGGCAGTGGTGTTGTACTCTTGCCCGGGAGTACAACCTCAATTTTTTTATCACAATCCCATACTCAGCCTCTAGCCCACAATTATCAACATCAATCCTACGGTGGCACGTACTTTTGGGGAAATACCATATTTCCCACTTGGTACTAAATACTCCTCCCAAACTCAGCTCATAATGTGTTAGGAAATCCATGTTAATCAATATCAACTCATGGGTCTATTTTAAAGACCAAAACATAAATATATCTCATCTGTAAGTCATGAAAAAAATGTGGATTCCTAACTCGACTCAAAATCAAAACAATCTTTCTGAACATCAAGTACCTTTGCTTATCAAATATTTTCAAATATCAAAAGCTTCAAGGAAATATGATAGGACTCATTCTTGACTTTCAATCTCAAATATCGATATATATTCAATTGTCAGATTTCTCGTGGAAATACATAACTCATGACACTTGTCTTAAATCGCTTAGAAATCATCAATACAAAATGACAATGTACAATTCATGGAATAAATTCTAAATTTAAGAAACATAATGGTGAAATAATCATAAATATCAAAATTATTCAACTCAAATCTCATAAATCATAAATAAAGAAATTTGGGTGTAAACCCACTTGCAAAAATTATGTAAATCAATAATAGAAAGTAAATCTTTAGGCACAAGAATAAAAAGAGTGTTCTTATTCAAGCCCCACATACCATGGATTATAATTTTGGATATGTAGAAACTTTTTTGGAACTTATTCCTTACACTTTTAGCTAAGATCCTTGATGCCCTTGAATTAGGGAATTTAATTCTTTAACAACTTGGAGAAATTTAAGGAAGATCCTTGAATTTCTTGGAAGAAGATTTGATTTTTGGGTTATGAGAAAACCCTAGTTTTCTAGAAAATTCTTGAAGAAATAGGAGAAAATGATCTTCTCTTTACTACTTTGATATATATATATATATGAGGCAACAAAGAGTAGAAATGACCAAAATGCTCTTTTGAAAAAGCTGAAATTCGCTGATTGGGGCATGTGACGGTCGATCTGACGGTCCATCAAGTCTCCTGATGGTCCACTAGACCGTCCATCACTAGTGTGCCAAAATTGGAGCGTTCTACATCGATGTGATGGTCGAAGTGATGGTCCATCAGGAAACTGGCGGACCACTAAGTCGTTCATCACTCGAGGGCTAAAAATGAGATATTCTGTCTCGACCTGATGAACCACTTGACAGTCTGTCACTTTTCGATGGTCCACCAACTTGGCTATCGTACGATGGCCTAAAAAAGGAGTCACTTCCTTGGCTTGACGGGGCACTTTACGGGTCACCAGGGACCTGACGGTCCGCCAGGTCCACCGTCAAACCTGGGTGATCTGATACTGTTAAGTAAAACGACCATAGCTCCCTCGTTCGATATTAGATTTCAATGAAATTTGTATCGATGGAAATATTATTCAATGATCTACATGAAAACAATTATAAATTATAGAAATACAAGATGGTTAAAAATCAATTACTTTGGAAGTCATACGTATCAACATAAAAGACGAATTTAGACTTAAGAAACGATCAAGGTATTACAAGTAGCTTATCTATTTGTGAGACTATTATCTCCTTTCCTCTTGATGATGATGTACATATTGTTATAGTTGATACACTACTTTATCCTATTAATGACATAATTGACTCTTATTATAAAATCAATTTAAGTCCACCTAGTGTTGAAGCCAATGTGATAAATGAAAGTACATCATCTATTAATTCTTTGCCTATTGTTGATGATGTACATGTTGTGAGAGTGGATACAATAGTTGATCCTACTGATGACCGAATTGACTCTTCTTTCATAATTGATTTGTGTCCACCTAGAGTTGAAGCCATTTTATTGAATGAAAGTACATCGTCTTGTAAAACTTATGTTGATCAACTCAAGTGTGAAAATTTCCCACCACTTAAGGTTATGTGTGTTTTAATTAATAGAAGTCAAGTAATTGAATAATTTTATAGTATTTGTTAACAAAATAGGAGTGAACCCAAGAAATATTCTCAGAACAATTTTGTACTTGAAACTGCTTTGAAACTTGATATTGATCTTTTTGAGAGTGAAGAACTCACGTGTTCAAAATCTTCTTGTGGACTAGATCAGGCCTTCTTTAGGAATAGTATCTTGTTTAAAGATGATATAAACACTCATAATGAGCCTATTGGTGAAAAAGATGGTATAGATTACTTTGGAGGCTATAACATATATGCTAACCCACTATGGTGTGACAATATTTCTCCTAAAGATAGGAATCTCTTATTTAAAGACGAAAGTACTCTTAAGGGTAAGGAATATGTAGTCTTGGAAAGGTATAACCAATTGGGTACTAAATGCTTTGATTTGCTTGAATATTTAAGAAACCCAATAGGCATTTTTTTCTTAAAAAATAATTACAGATGTGATCCTTTGTATGATACCCCACCTTTGTTTGATAATTCTGAGGATTAATTGCTTTCTTCTTGTGAAGACTCAAGCAATAATAACTTTGATTTTTGTTGTGGTCTATGTCTACTTGAGGGACCTTTCATAAGAGGAGAAAGTGTCCATTGGTTTCAAAATACTTTTTCTACTATGTGTGACCTTATTGTTGAGAGTAGTTTTGGAGATGATGTTTAAACTAGTGGTAAGTATACATGAAGACACCTTAGTAGAAATTGGCTTGAGTGATACCTTTCTTTAATCTGTACTTGCTTTTGATGACATGTATGCTATTATAGAGAGTATGTGATGTAGTTTAGGTGAAGCCTATGGGAAATGGGAGTGTTGTCTAGACCTGTGTATATGGCCAGTCTTCCCATTTGATCCTGGTGCCAAATATAGAATTGATGATGTTGATTCACCCAACTTGTTAGTTGGGCTATATGACAAGCAAAGTATTACTTTTGGTGAATCCTATAACCAAATCCTTTGTGCATCTTTCATTAAAGTTTTCATATTTAATTTAAAGGATTCTTGGTTATATTACAAATATGTAAAACCTTGTCATGGGTGAAATGATTTGTTTTGCTAACCCTAACCCTCATACCATGAGAAGTTTGTATTTGTTTATCCTCTCTTTTATTTTGCAATGTTTGGATTGGAGGTCGAATCTTTTTCAAGAAGGGGAGGATGATACAATCAAATGGCTGCCTTAGCTTTTGATGACTTTTTTGGAGACCAACTCCTAAAGGCTCAAGACTTGGTCTCTCTGAGGGAACAAAAATAGACAAGGAAGGCCTATTTTGAGCACAACATAAAGCAATCACGTGTGTGGAACGTTGCTTGGATGCTTACCTTGATGCTAACTCGAGGACCATAAGCCTTGAAGAAAGAACCAGCCTCAATTTAAGTGTATGAAAGAGGCGCCATTCATGAAGTCCAAGAACACAATGTACCATTTATGAAGATAAAGGATCATAAGAATATGTGGCATTTATCCAAGGGAGTGTACATGCTAGTATGTGAAGAGGGACCTTGAATATTTTCCAAGGAACCCTTGGATACACTCAAAAGGCACCTCAACTTAGGGGTATTATGGTCTTTTGGGACTCATCTTTTACACTCTAAAGGAGCACCCTTCATTAACGGTATTTTATTCTTTGTTTGTAATAAGTATAAATAGAAAATTAGGCTTCTATTTTCCTAAGTTTTGATTGATTGAGTGAAACTCAAATTGTATTTTCTTTCCTTAGTGTAGATCTTGGAAAATCCATCTTAGTGTAGTTCTTGGAAATGACATTGAAACTAGGGTCATCATTGAGTGTGGAATTACTCTTGTTGATATTTTGGCAAGAAGGGTTGGGTGCTTGAGGATTTGATCCCTTTGTGTCCACCTAAGAATGAGGTGTTATCCATCAATGGTGATGTGTGTTTAATTGTTTAATATAGACTTAGGTTCTAATCATTAGAGTTGGTGTATGTTTCATTACTATCATTCATTTAATGAAATTTTTTTCTTATTTCTACTTCATCTCCTTTTTCTTTAGTTTCTACTTTTTGCTTCTTCAGTCTTGATTTTCAATAATAGCGTTGTTGTAGTTATAAACCAAGAGGTAAATTTTTTTTATTTTAAGGCAAAAAGGATGATTTATAAGGGTTACATGTACAATCTAGTTGGAGTGAAGGATACAGATGTGGAGCCACCTACTCTTCAAACTATTCCATAGGTAACTAAATATCCTAATGTATTCCCTAAAGAACTTACAGGTTTGCCTCTGGAACAAAAATTGGAATTTGTTATTGACATGATTTCAGGTACTTAACCAATCTCAATTTCTCTGTTTAGAATGGACCCGATAGAATTATTGAAGTTGAAAGAGCAATTGAAAGACTTGCTAGAAAAAAGATTCATAAGGCCCAGTATGTCCCCTTGGGGCGCACCAGTGTTATTTATGCATAAGAAACATGGCTTATTGAGAATGTGTATTGACTACCGACAACTGAATAAGGTGACTATTAAGAACAAAATATCTTCTTCCGAGAATTGATGACTTATTTGACAAGTTCCAAGGCACTAAATGTTTTTAAAAAATTGATTTGAGGTTAGGTTACCAGCAAATGTGGGTAAAAGAGAAGGACATACGCAAGACAGACTCTCGAACACCGTAGATCATTACGAGTTTCTAGTCATGTGCATTGAGCTAACTAATGCACCTGCAACTTTTATGGATTTGATGAATAGGGTGTTCAAGCAATTCCTAAATGTGTTCTTGATAGTACTTATAGATGATATTTTTGTGTATTTGAGATCAAAGAAGGACCATGATAGTCACTTATGAATGGTGTAACAGAGTCTTTATGATCATAAAATTTATGCAAAGTTCTATAAATATGAATTTTGGTTAAAATATGTGGCATTCTTTGGTCATATTGTATCTTATGAAGGAATAAAGATTGATACTCAAAATATAGTAGCTGTGAAGAACTGGCCAAGACCTGTAATAACTATAAAGATTCATAGATTCCTTGGAAAGGTAGGTTATTATAGCAGGTCTATTGAAATTTTTTCCTTAATTTCTGCTCCTTTAACAAAGATAACACAGAAAGAATCCAAGTTTGAAATGAATGATGCATGTGAAAGGAGTTTCCAAGATCTGAAGAATAAGTTTATTTCTACACATGTATTGGTACTTCCAGACGGAACAGAAAGGTATGTAGTGTATTGTGATGCTTAAAGAATTGGTTTGGGATGTGTGTTGATGAAGCATTGTAAAGTTATAGCATATGCCTTAATCCAATTGCGGCCACATGAGAAAAATTATCCAACACATGACCTTGAGCTATAAGCGGTTATATTTGTCTTAAAGATATAGTGCCACTACCTGTATAGGATTTATGTTGACATATATACTTACCATAAAATCTTACAATATATCTTTAGCCAAAAGGATCTAAAATTGAGATAGTGAAGGTGGATTGAAAGATTAAAAGACTATGATGTTGATATCTTGTATCATTCAAGCAAAGCAAATGTGGTAGCCGATGCATTAAGTCGTAAGGTAATGGTGCCGTCTATAGAAAGACAAGGGATGACTAAAGATCTGTACCAACTAGAAAGTTCTCCTTTTTGAAACTAGAGATAAGGGTCTTATTATGCATAATACGCTATTATGCATTATGCAGATCCCATACTATTACAACTTAAGGAGAATGTACAATGTGGTATGACAAAGGAATTTAACCTTACATAAGAGGGAGTACTTCAGTGCCATAATAGATTGTGTGTGCTGAATGTAAATGGGCTAAGAAAGAAGATTATGACAGAGGCACATCGTTCAATGTATTTCATCCATCCGGGATCAACTAAATTTTTTTACGTTTTGAAAGGTATATATTGGTGGGGTGACAAGAAGAAGAACATTACAGAATTTTTAGCCTAATGTCCAAATTGTTAAAGAGTTAAGGTAGAGCACCAAAATCCAGGGGGTTTTATGCAATGTATAGATCATCCAATCTGAAAGTGGGACATGATCAATATAGATTTCATCATAGTTTTTCCCCGTATATCTCGAAATATTGATTTCATATGGGTGATAGTTGATAGGATTAGTAAAGCAGCATACTTCCTGCTGGTTAAGACCACTTACATAGTTGAAGAGTATGCAAAATTATATATTAAATAGATAGTTCGGCTACACAAAGTGCCAATCTCGATTATATCAGATCGGGGAGTTCAATTTATTGTAAATTTTTGGAAGTCTTTTCAGAGAAATTTAGGACAATAAGTTAATTTAAGTTAAACTTTCAACCCCCAAACAGATGGACAAGTGGAATATACCATTCAAACATTTGAAGATATGCTACGAGCTTATGTATTGGACTTTAAAGGTAGTTGGGGTGATCAATTACTACACATCGAGTTTACCTATAGCAATAGCTATTATTAAAGAATCAAAATGGCACTATATGAAGCATTGTATGGAAGAAAGTGTAGATCACGAATTGGATGGTTTCAAGTGGGTGAAACGGCCTTGTTCAGACAAAATTTGTTCAACAAGCTATGGAAAAGGTTAAAGTAATACACAGGTTGCTAGAAATAGACTAAAGTCGACATAAGTCATATCCATATATTAGAAGAAGGGGGCTAGAGTTTGCTAGAAGTGATTGGGTATTCTTGAAGGTGTCACCAATGAAAGAGGTTATGAGATTTGGTAAGAAAGGAAAACTAAGTCAACGTAATATAGGCGCATATAAGATTACTCAAAGATTTGACCAAGTTTCTTATGAGTTAGAACTACCCGAAGAGATTTCAATACTCCATCCAGTGTTCCACGTCTCAATGCTTCAAAAGTGCATTGGAGATCCATCTCATATTACTCCTAGTAAAGATGTGCAAGTTATGAAAGATCTCACCTATGAAGAAATACCTATTTCTAGCCTAGATCAATAGGTTAATAAGTTAAGGAATAAAGAAAGAGCTTCTATTAAAGTGTTTTAGAGAAGCCAACAGGTAGAAAAGATAACATGGGAAGCTAAAGAAGCGATAAAATTTAAGTACCCCCATTTGTTCAAATACAAAGACAATGTTCAAGATGCTGAATTAGGCCAATAATAAGTAATATAATATATAGGTACTATGCGATAACATGAGTATTAAACTAAGTCTTAAACTTGTTTTGGTAAGACAATTATGCTGACATTCGAGGACGGATGTTCCTAAGGGGAGGGGAGGATATAACATCCCATATATTTCTTGTACATATTCTAATCATATGGAACTTGGTATAGCATTATGGTATAGGTAATAGATGAGATTTCTTATACAAGTATTAATGGTGTAGATTGAAATATAGATGTTGCATGTACATTTTAATGTGATGCACCAAGTAACATCGATACAACTATTTAAACTTGGTATTGTAAGTTAATATTTGAATCGAAAGTTGGAAGTGATAGACTGTATACAAGTTTTAAGTTAGATAAAAAGGATTAAGAATTGAAAATATAGCAATTTGTTGAGGTGCTTGTTTAACTTAATTAAGATAGTAGGTGAGTAACCTAATTGAGTTATATGAGCCAAGTTACTTGACCAAGTCCATGGATCAAATTTAGGCAGTTATTAGTATACTTATTTGAGCCCAAATTAAGTAAAAAAAAGTAGGAAAATGGATAAAAGTATCAATGCTCAAATATGCCAAGGCCCAATTTAATTAGGACCAACAATGAATTAAGTAAGTAGGTGCATTACCTACTTTGAAATTTTGAGCAGCTTGAACCCTTAAGTAGGTGCATCACCTAATTGGACCAATTTGACCAATTTTAAAGTCCAAAATACAGCTAAGGAGGTAACCAAAAAGAGACTTTATAAGGCCAAGCTGCTGGTCATTTTCTTCATTTTTAAGTCACAAAAAAGATCATATTTCACAAATTCTCTCCACTCTCTCTAAAATAACAAGGAGCATCCCTATTTTTCTTTCTAGGGATCTTGAAAAAACCCCAACCTTTGCAATCCAAGGTAAGTGAAAACACTTATAATTTAGATTAATTATCTCATGGAAGATTGGGAAAACATGCTATAAGTGCTTAATTATTAATTCATGGAAGAATACAGAACAAGCTACTTGCTCACTTTTTCTTTCTTATTAAAAAATCCTTTTTCTTCTTTGGTCTAAAATGTGAAGGAAAGTGAAAATTAAACTTCTTGTGAAGTTCAAATCTAAAGGATAAGTTGAAGAATGGAGGTAAGGTGAATGCCCTACTTTTTTCTCCTTGTATATGAATTTGGGAAAAAATTATGGATGTATTGTTATTGAGAACTCAAGAGATGCTGAGTTCAATATTTGATTTCTATAACAAAAGGGATTTAGGGCTATTTTGTGGACTGTTTTGCGTATACATGTCGGGGGCTTCTGGGTTGATATTGGGGAAAGGTGTAATTAGTTTCTATTGAAATATAGAAGAAGGGTTTGGTGGTACACCACCAAACTAATGGTTGTATACGTCTACGACCTATTTTATTTTGTGTACTATTTGGAGGGTGTATTAAACCCAAAATTATGTTGGGGGATCATAAAAGAATATGTATGGTATGCGGATATAAGTGGAGGATAAAAGGGTTAAAATAACACCCTTGATTAATAAATTAAGGGGTTATTTCCCAACCACTATTTTGGTGAATTTAAAAAGCCCAAATTTGTCAGTTAGTTACTAATATTAGTTTACCATATATTTTATTAAAGTTAAGTAATCCAAAAGGCAGGAAGTCAAGTTCGGTTAGTATCAGAGTTGTAAGATTAGGTAACTAAGGCATACTCTATTTTGTACTCTTTGACATGAAATCAAACATTTGGTCAATCAAGTAAGCTTCCAAGGTTATCCTTTAACAAGTGATACATAATAGTAGCATATTATATCCCATGTAGCCAATGACCTTGTTCCCACTCTCTGATGAGTTAAAACACCTCAAAATATCCTTATTAATAAGCCTGCATGTCTATTTTCACTAGAAAATTTTAGGAGTTCTCCATTTACTCAAATAAGACCCATGTGTTATTTTCAGCTCCTAAACAATTCATTTGTGTGCTAACAGCTCCCTACCTCATTGTTGTTGCATTAAGTGCCTATTTATATATCTCTTACTTGTATATTATTGTTCATGGTACCATCATGTTATGACCACCATATTAACAATCCTAAAAGCTAAATGAACTGAGAAATGCAAATCTATATTAAATGGGTGGAAGATCAGGGGAATAAGCCTAGCATGGGTTAATCTTTATACCTTATATGTGGGTAGGAGCTCAGGGGCATAAGCCTAGCATGGGTCTATTCTAATTTTTTTATTTACCACTGATCAGCTGGTCATTTGCAATATATATCTTACAAAGATTATGAAGTAACAAAGGTAAAATGAAGAAAGTAATATAATGTACCTAATCCAACAAGTATATATAAATGTGGACTACTTGTACTATTTGTACACTTCTATCTGATTTTTGTTGAGCACCTATATACTATGTGGTTACTTTTAGCCTTACATATTCAGCACATACTTTCGTACTGATGCACTTTATAGAGGATTTGTATTTCAGACAAAAAGTACAGGTGCTTCAGAAAATACACCTTCTCAGTAGCAGCCCAGGATATCAAACGGCTATTGGTGAGCTCCAGATTGATACGGGGATTTTTGAGTGTATTTTATATATTTTGGTAATGTACAGTTATCAAGAGTAAGGTGGCCGTTAGTCCCAAACTTAACCAGATATTTGTGTATCTTTTAAAGGCTTTGTAGACTAATGTAAAGTTATGCATGATAGCGTCTTACTTTTAGATGTTGTGACCCCAACGGTCAAGTCTAGTATATATATAGATTTGGGTATGTCATTTATTTCTCATCAATGCATTATATACTCTTTAGTTATTATAGTTACATACAAGGTCATGGATTAGTTCTCTTTGGCCATCATGGCTTCGGGAGCCTATCAGCTCTAATAGGATATGAGGCATAATTGTGTTAATTGCTTGAGTTATTTAAGGGCTATGATCTTATTATTGTGTATCATCCAAGCAAGGCTAATACGGTTCAAGATGCCTTGATTTGGAAGTCAACTAGTATATCGAGTTTAGCCTATCTCTTCTTCAACTAAGAATGGCCTTTAGCCTTGGAGGTTCATTCCCTTGCTAACTAGATAATTAGGTTTGACATTTTTACACAAAGGCATGTTTTAGCCTTTTTTGATATTAGTTATTCCTTGATAAAGTAGATTCAAGCTCACCAGTTTGATGATGGTAGTTTGATGGAAATTTGACATAAGGTGTAAAGTAGAAAGGTTAAGAAAGCCCACCATGATACCAATGGAGTTTTAAGGATTGGAGGCCAATTTTGTGTATTGAGAGTTGTAGATCCGTGAGACTAATTTTGAAGGAGGCATACTATTTTAGATTATTATCCATCCAGGTGTGACTAAGATGTATCATAATTTAAAGCAGCTTTATTGGTGGAGTGGTACGAAGAAAGATATAGCAGATATTGCAGCTCGTGCATGTGTTATCAACAAGTGAAGTTCGAGTATAGAGACTGTGTTATTTTTTTCAGAGACTGCCCATTCTTGAGTGGAAGTGGGAACAAATCACTATGGCCTTCATGACTAAGTTGCCTCATATTTCTTACAGTTTTGATAGTACTTAGGTCATCATGGATTAGTTGATAAAATCAGTCCAGTTCATCCCTATTCAATTTTTCTTTTTTGCTGAGATGTTGGCCCGTATTTATGTTATGAGATATTTTATCTTCATGGGGTACGTGTGTCTATTTTTTTTAAATAGAGGCCAAATGCTCACTTCTATCTTCTAGTGGAATTTATAGGAAGGGTTGGGTACAAAGTTTGACCTTAGCATACCTTTCTACCCCCTAACAGATTGTCAGGTGGGGCATATTATTCAAGTTTAGAAGGATATGCTCCACATATATATTATGGACTTTAGAGGCTAGTGGTAGCAACACTTGGCTTTTGTTGAGTTTGCTTATAATAATATCTACCATTTGAGTATTAACATGGCTCTTTTTAAGGCATTATATGGTAGGTATTTTTGATCTCCTATAAGTTTGTTTCAGACCTCATAGGTTTAACCTTGTGGTACCGACTTTCTTTGCGAGTCTTTAAACAAGGTTCGGGTAATTTAGGATAGGCTTCGGACAACTGAGAATTGGGAAAATAGTTATACTAATTATAGTCTTTATGCCTTGATATTTAGGATTGGTGATAGAGTCTTTCCTTTATGTGTCGCCAAAGAAGTGCATGATGAGAGTTAGGAAGAGGGGAAGCTTAGCCTTAGGTATTTTATACCATTTAAGATTCTTTACCTTGTTAAGGAGGTTGCTTATCAATTGGCCTTAACTCCAGACTTTCTACCTGCTCAACTAGTTTTTCAAGTATCTATGCTTCGATACTATATCTTGATGAGTCTCATGTGCTTAGTTGGGATTCAGTTTAATTAGATTAGAAGTTGATCTTTGTTGAGGATCCAATCTCCATTTTATCAAGAGAAATTAAATGGCTGCATCCTATAGATATTCCTTTGGTTAAGGTTCAACGGAGACACTGTCATGTTTAGAAGGTTAATTGGAAGTTCGAGTTTGACATGCATAGTAATTACCCTTAGTTTTTTACCAATTCAGGTACTTTTTTATCCTTTTAATTTGAGGGCGAACTAAAGTTTTTATGGTGGATTCTATAATGATATAAATTTATAAATTTTCCATCTCTTTGTGTTTTGATTAATTTTCCCTTCCTCGTAGTTGCTATATGATGATTTTGAGGTTCGAGGATTGTAGGGATAGTTTCCAATGTAATTGGGAACGATTTATGTGAGTTTGTAGTTTTAGAAGGTTGTTGATACGAGCCAAATGGACATTATAGTTTTTTAAGACATCATTCAAGCCAACACGTGAAGGATCCAATTATGGACACATTGCAAGGAAGAGAGCATGCATAGAAAGGATATTTTGAGCATTCCATAAGGCAAAGCTGTGTGTGGAAGGTGGCGTAGGGATTTCTTGAAAAGCCACGGCCTTGGGGCATTGAAGAGAACCTTCATTAAGAATGTTATAGGGATTTCACATGTCAAAAATACACTTCATGGCTTCCCACCCTTATTATGGCATTTTGGACACTTTAAATTGTAATAGGTTATGAATACGTGAACGAAAGAAACATTTCTCTCTGTGTGAGGGTAGTAATACCGACCGTACCTAGGGTTTCCTAAGTGTGAAACCATTTGTGTTGGGTTTTTGGTTTGAGACTATGGTTCTTTAGGAGGTAACATCCCTCTTATGTCTTCATAGGATATTAGTCCTTTTTTATGTGAATAATAGGAGTTTTAGAGTTTCAAATACTCTCTAGTTCTTATTATGTCTGTAATCTTTATGTCCAACTATTTATCTCTTTAATCCTATAGCATTTGTGGTGTGTGTTTCTTTTATTTGTCTTCAAGAATTATGATGTTCTAGTTGCTTTCGAGTTATTGTTTTTGTTATCCTTCATTTCCCTTGTTACTCTTGTCTTGTTTCTGTGGTTGTGGACTTATTTTGGTATCATTTGGTATTAGATCTTGTAGTTGATTTCGTTCTTATGGAATCAATGTTGGGCTACCTCACTTGTAAAATAAAAAAAGTGGTGTTCTTGTTTGCATTCGATCAAAAAACTTAGAGACCTATATCTACAATCTTTTACTTGTCTTGAGTGTTTCTAGTGTTATTTTTCTTCTTCACTAACACCATTGAGTCTAGATCCTAGTTGAGCTTGCATAATAGTTGTTGGTATTGTGGTTGCGGATTATAGCTTGGACATTTGATGGGTTGTTGGTTCAAGGTTTGAACGTGTATTGTTGATGTTATGTTGTGGTATTAAGCTTGAAAATGTATTGTTGTTGTTTTGGAGGTCCAAAGTGAACCTTAGTCTTCAGAGTCTATTGAAAGTTCTTGTTGTCTTGACCAATCTTCATGTCTGGTTTCAAGAAGAACTTTCAATAGTGATGTTTTGATCGCAAGACTAAGTGAAGAGAAGTGAAACCTTTTGTTAGTCTTGAAACAAGTCCCAAAGACCTACCAAAAGAGTAAGGGGACAAAAAGATCTACAAAAAACTTGTTGCAAAAAGAGATAAAGGGCCACCAACCCTTTAAAGGTGTCTTGCCCAAAAGGTGTAAGACAAGTCAAGCCTTTTTTGAATTGAAAGAGGGCTCCAATCTTGTTGTTTTCTTCTCCAAGGCTGAATACACTTCGAGAATTGAAAAATTGAGCAAAATTTAAAGTTGGAAAAATAAGAACTTTTCAAAAACCGCACCCAATACAAGGCTACCACATCACCTAATTTTCGTACAATACTAATTTTTAGGATAATAATCTTGGAGTATTAGTTTCCTATTGTTTATCCTTTGTTTCATTTATAGCTTCTAATACAAATTGTCAAGCTAGTACTTATCTACTAGATTGTAAGTTAGTTTTTGAGTCCGTTTGTTCCTGTTTGCGTTTGTTATGGCTTTTGTCTTTTGAAATCACTGTTATTTCTTGGCTCAAGTCAAACAAGATTTTTTAGAGTTTTAAACATAAATTTACTACGGACAAGGGTATACTAACTCCTCAACTCTTCACGAACTACAAGCCGACTTGCAATACTTATGGAGCCAAGTGTGAGACAATCAAAAGTGTGGGAGTGTGGTGAGGATATTTTGAGTTAACTAGTTTGTTGTATTTTTTGTTGATTGTCATTTCTTAGGTACCATGGACAATAGTAATTCCAATGCCACGTTTGTTAGATTCAATGCCAATTATGAAGATTTAAAACAGAACCTTAAAAACTATGCCAATTGGTATCCATACTTAGACAACCAAATCCAATTCCTTTTGTCCAAGTTCCACTTAATCGTAAACTTCATTGTGATGAGAGCTCCCAAAGGAGAAAGTGGAATGACATGGTACACTCTAGGGTGAAGTAAATAACTTTTGTGAGGTATAAGGTAAAATCTCTATTCCTGTACTCCTATGAAAGTAGAATTTTGTGATGTGGCTAGTAGTGGTCAAGTGGGTGTAGCGGTTGGTTTACCTAGAGAAGAAGTACATAAGTCTTCCCTTTGTGATACTCTCAATTTTTCTAGTGATCATGGCGATCAAATTTTTGTTGTAAGTGCACAAGCACTAGCTAATCCTATAGATGACCGAATTGGTTCTTCTCATGAGATCAATTTGTGTCCAACTAGTGCTAGCACTTGTAGAATGAATAAGGTTACATTACCAAATGACAAGAGTAGTCACACACTATTTTACCTCTGTGAAAACCCAGGTGAGTGTATGTTTTTATGTGAGCTGCCAATAACTAGTGAGGATGTGAAAATTGGTCAATCAGATAGAAATGACCTTGATGTGCTTAAATGTTTAGGGAACACGAATTGGGATTGTCCCGATAAACATGGTTTTGATGGTGATCGCTTTTCTTCTCATGGTGATTTGTATCTATGATTGGATTACACTCGTGAGGGGCAAGGCGGTGCATGTTTAGAAATTCCATCTACTTCTTCTTTATGTGTTACTTATGTAGGGTATACTCCTTGTGGAGATCTTGAAACTAGTAGTAAGTGCATGAATGAGAACCCTATATTTGAATTTGACTTGTTGAACATCTTTCTCAACCCTCTTTTTGTTCATGATATTTCCAATGGTGATATATAGGGTATGCCTAATTTTTTGAGGATGGATCCTTAGGGGAAAGTGAGACTGGCCGAGACCTAATTTCTTGGCTACTTCTCCCATTTCACCCCGGTAACCTCTTGGGATGAAGAGAATGTTATAGATCCACCTTGATACTTGGTCAATACAACAATCAAGTCTTTATCATGAGTGTTGGTACCCTTCCCCTTGGTTATCATAGCCACTTCCTTTGTTACATCTTTACTAGGCTTTTCAAGTTAAATACAATGGATTCATAGTTGTAATAACCCGACACTCTAACCAATAGTGCAACCATGAATCAAGCTCATGAGAAATAAATTATAATGTTTTGGGTTGTTTTCTGATCAAGGATGGTGTGTATTAAATCCTTTAAAGTTGTCCTAATGATTGGGTGAATCAAAGCATTCCTTAGCGATTGAATTCTTGGGAAGGATATTGGTATAGTCAAATTAAAATGAGCATATCTCTCATTATACTAGAAATTTTTGAGCTCATGACCTATCAACAGATAGATAATTGAATTATCTTTCCAACAATACCAATTTTGCCAAAATCCAATACCGGGGAAAAGATTTATACCCATTTTACTCCAGCATATCAATCTGGAACAGAGTGACGACGTTTCTGACGGACTGTCATGTTTCTGACGATGTTTCACACCACATCGTCACATTTCTGGTGACATTTCTGATGATGTCATCAGCCTTAGGCAGAAAATCATAAAATTCGACCCTTTTGTGACGACATTTCATGACGGCCTATCACAGGTGTGGCGGCCTCTCACGGATGTCGTCAGCTATTTATAGATGTTTTTGCAAGTGTATTTTGGTCTTTTCCCATCTTTTGGAGGCCTCTATAAATATGAGAATCCCATCCAAACCCTAATTCCATATTTTTCTCTTCTAATTCTCTTGAGATAATATATCTAGGGTTATATCAAGAACATAAATCTTCCAAGAATCATCCATAACTCTTCAAAATTTCTTCAAGAACCAAGTTCCTCATAGTGTGGGATTCAAGAATTATTTATTTCAAGTGTGGATAAAGTCTCAAGAACTAAAGTTCATCCAATTTCAAATATTAAGGTATGTGGTGTTTTGAACAAGAACACTTCTTTCGTTCTTATGCCCAAAGATTTAATTTCTATTGAATTTCATGAATTTTGCAAAGTGGGTTTACACCTAAATTACTTTATCAAGTATTTATGAGATTTGAGCTATACAAGATTGGCACATATGACTACTTCATTGTCTTATTTTTTAAATTAAGAATTTATGTCATGAGTTGTATATTATTATTATGAAATGATAATTTCTAAGTGATTTATGATAAGAGTAATGATATTTGTTTTCCATGAGAATTTTGTCTATTGAGTATATATTGACACTGATATTGAAAGTCAATAATGACTTCTATGATGGTTTCTTGAAGATTTGAAACTTGATATGATTTGATAAGCAAGTGTACTTGATAATGAGAAATATTATTTTGAGATTTAGTCGAGTTAGGAATCCACAAGTTGATTATGATTTATAAGTGAGATATATATCCTAAGTACTGATTCCTATGCTCTTTTGTGTTCTATCTTTTCTCATGATGTAGGTTCAGGTGCTCAGTCTCAGCAGCGGCAGTGATCTTTGAGTTCCTCCATCTACATTCGTATAGTTGGTGAGTCCTCATGGTTCAAGGACCTATGTCCCCAATTATTTTTTTGATAGTAGATGGTTGTTTATTTTCAGTTCAGTACGGATCAGTTGGGGATCTGTCCTAATGGCTCCTCAGACTTATGTAGTAGAGGCTTTGTCAGACTAGAGTACCAGTATGTACAGAACTTCAGTATTTTTACTGTACATGATAGTATTTCTTTGTATTCTAGTATGTTCATGACATGATTATTATTCTTTATTACAGCTCAATTAATGTCATAGTGAGTAATAGAGGAGATGACAGGCTCAGACGGTTAGCTTGAGGTCGTGTATGGCCTTAAGCACCGTGTGACGTCTTGGGATGGGATCTTGGGGTGTTATAATGGTTATATTTTAAGTGTGTACCACCTTGGCATGTTGATGTTATTTGTGGCACTAACTCTAACCCTCATGCCTTAAGAATGTGATGCTTGTTTCTTCTTCCTTTGATTTTGTAGGGTATGGATTCGAGGTCGAATACTTTTCAAGAAGAGGAGGATGATAAGAGACAAATGTCCATTATAGATTTTGAAGACACCATTCAAGGCCAATACGCAAAGGATCCGGTTGTGGACACATTGAAGGGAAGAGAGTATGCATGAAGAGGCCATTTTGAGCATTCCATAAGGCAAAGCCATGTTAGAAGGTTGCTTGGGGGCTTCTTGAAGATCCACGGCCTCGGATCATTGAAGAGCACCTTTATTATGTTTTAGGGATTTGACATGTCAAAAATACACTCCATGGTCACCCCACCCTCTTTAAGGGAATTTTGGACAATTTAAGTTGTAATGGTTTATAAATAGGCTCCTTTACTCTTATTTTCATTAGTTTTTAGTCTTGATGAATATGTGATAGAAAGAAACATTCCTCTCTAGTGTGAGAGTAGTAGTCCCACCCGTAAATAGGGCTTCCAAAGTGCGGAATCACTTATGTTACATTTTTGGCTTGAGAGGTTGGTTCTTGAGGAGGTAACGTCCCTCTGGTGTCACCATACAAGTTTGGTAATTTGTTTACATGAGTAATAGGGCTTTTGAATTTTGAAATGCTCTCTAATTCTTTTTATCTGTGAAATCTTTATGTCAATCTATTTATCCCTTTACTTCTAGTGTATTTGTGGTGTGTGTTTCTTCCCTTTGTGATATAGATCTAACCTAGATATGGAAGCTAAAATTGAAAATAACACAAGTAGAAGAGAGATAAAGTAGAAAATACATGGATTCAAACAAATAGAAGATAGATTGCATAAAGTAAATGATAGTAGTGACACATAAACCTTCATAAATGGTAGGAACCAAGCAGTGTATCAAACACCAAGACCCACTAAAATCTCCAAAGTTAACACCGTACTATCATGACACAAAAGGGATTCAACTCCTCAAGCACCAACCTTTCTTAGCCGGATTGTCAACTTAAGTGCATCCATACTCAAGCTAACCCTAGTTACAATGAATTTTCTAAGTCCTACACGACAATGACTTTTCCAAGCCCTACACTAAAGCACTATCTCTCAATAGAAATATATTTTAATATCATTCAACAACTAATGAAAAATAAAACTTAAAGGTTAGTTTATATATATTACATATAAAGATCAAATTACCCTTAATAAAGGAATTTCCTATGGAATGTAAAAGAGAGACATCAACAGAAAACAATGCCTTTAAAGAGATTAAGTTGAGAAACCTCTTGAGTGTTAGATTTAAAGTGTAAAAGTCCACAACGCCCTTTAAGTGAGGCACTTATGGAGTGTAGGGCTCCTTCTCCTCTTGTTTAACTTGGGCAATCATTTTGAATGGTTGAAATTCCTTCACATATCTTGTAAATCCAAGCTTGGTCCTTTAAGATTTGTACCCCTTTGTATTTGTATCATCCTCCTTTTCTTGAAAAGGATTCGACCTCTAATCTACACCTTGCAAAACCCAAGAAGGGACAAACAAGCACATAGTCCTCATAGCATGAGGGTTAGGGTTAGTATAACAAAGAACATCATCATGCCAAGGTGATACACACTTGAAATATATTTGGAAATCCTTTGATAAATCATGAAAAACATAGTACAAATGTCACAAATGATTTGGCTAAGGGAAGAACCAAGAGGTAAGGAAACCAAAAAGGTCATAATGGCTTTTATCGAGAAAAAAAGTAAGATTACCTTTACCTTAGGAACCATAAGACATAATTGATTCATCATTTATTTTAAATAACACATCAAGAGTGGTGTTTCAATTGAAATTAAAATTCATGAAGAACCTATAGCAATGTCACTAGAATATGTGGACAAACCAAAAAATTTCCTACCTCCACATATGGCTAATCCATAACTATTATGGAAGTCATCAAAGGTAAAGAGGTAGTGTAGAAAGGAATTGGACATGGAAGTCTCCTCCAAAGTGGTATTATAAAAACAAATGCCATTGGCCACAAAAGTTGTAGCACACAATGCAATGAAGGATGGAATTAAATCTTTTTGGCACACCAAGATTCCTCCCTTTGGATAATTTATGCCAACATTTGATGTAGATTTAACAAGATCATAAATATCATCATACGTATATTGGTAATAAAGAAAGGTGATAAGGAAACTATTCTCATAAAGAATTGATTTATAAATCGGAACACACAAAGAGACAAGGAGATAGGTAAGCACATAGGACCTCTCTGCTTCAAGCAACTTCCCGAGAAAAGGAGTCTCATCGATGGAGCCATGAAATTTGGGAGAAAGGAGAAGCTACTATGAAATAAACCAAACCAAATGTAATGCCTCGAATCTGGTGCTCGAAATGCTACATGGTGCTCATGACCCTGAAGGACCACAAGCTATCCGATGAATGATATCTATACCTTTATACTATATGACTTCATGTAAAATGCATAAATAATAGACTGAAACATGCCCTAAGGTTCAAAATGTATAAAACCAACTATTTGAGAGTACGGTATATCAATACAAAAACATGAACTAAAATAAACTATCTGAATATATTGTAGTCTGAAAGCCTCTAAAACTGAACTATCTAAATAAGGAGTTGATGGGACATGTCTCCAACTAACTCTAACTACTGAAATAAATTAAGAAATTAAATAATAAATAAATGATCATGTACTTGAAAGATGAGGACTCACTACTAACTCTGACGGCTGGGAATGGAATACTATTGACGCCCTGGAGCTCGTGCTTCTGAAGCTATGGTATAAAACACCATAGAAAAAATATATCAGTATGATTGAATGTACTGGTATGCAAGTGAGGTAGGCTGAATGGAAGGGGTTTATATCCAATAACAATGCTCATCGACTGTATAACTTGAACGTGAGAATACATTTATGAATAAATGATCATAACTAAATTGTTGATGCTACTAACTATTAAGTCTGAATTCTAATAACACAAGTACTGATAACTGATACTAAGTGATCGCATCTGACAGTCTAGGTTTTAATGGAACTAGCTCAGTTCCATACTATTTTGAGTTGACTGTACCTAACAGTCCTGAATTTTGTAGAACTACTTAAGTTCTATTACTGAGACTAGGACTTAAACTGTAACTGTGGGAGGTATTCATCTAACTGATGTACCCCAATTAATACAATATAGCTGAGTTGGGGTCCAATATATAACCCCAATCAGACGGGTGTTAATAATGCGCCACTAGTAAGGACAAGCTATGAGTGATCCCTAATCTAACAGGTACTCTAAGAAGAATAGTTGAACCATTATCTAACAGGTTAAGCCACTTTATCAATCCTCAACTAAAAGGTTAGATGTCTCAACCTACGCTGGCTACGTAGTTTTGCAGTGCAAGGTTTTCTTCTAAGAGTCTCACCCTCTACAAGCAAGTGAGTTTCCATCCATGCGCTCACTCGGTGCTGAATTCCTACTCCCATCTAATTAGAGATTGAATTAATTATATTGAACTAACTGGACTTAGTTTATTGAGTTTCGTTGACTGATGAAGTATCACTGAGATCTGATAACTGACTGAGATTTCTAAGTTTTCCTGAGTTATAAGATTGACTGAATTCTACTAAACACGACTTGACTAAGAATATCTTGTAAACTGACACTGTCTCTAGGAACACAACTAAATTGTTGGTTAAACGTACCCCTAGGACTCGATAGTATGAAACTGACAAGAAATGACACTTCCTGGACTCACGACAAAAATCAATAATCCATAATATAATCATTGGAGAACTTTATGAGGTAGTTGATTATCATGGTTTGGTACATTAATAGGAAAGCATATAAACATTTAATAATTTCATAGGCTAATCTCATGAACAATCCATCAAACAATTTCAATGTATAACAATAATATAGAAGTTATTGTGAAAATAAGGGTAAAGCATAGGTTCATCATTTTGGTCACAATTTAGTCATACGACATATTTCCAATTGCCTTAAATATTTTGTCAAACACCTTGCATGCATAACTATAAGCTTAGGCATGGACATTATATTAATTCATCATGGTTGTATAAATCAACACAATTTAGCAGATTTTAATACACATGCTAGCATAAATTTATGAAAACACATTTAACGATTCCAACTTAGGTATCATACACAACATCAATATGATCATGATCGATTAACAACATAAACATCATAATTTGTAATTTAAAGATTATATTTTAGGGCTTCATAGACAAAAAGAATCCATGAATGAACACTTGACATACCTGGGTGGATGATTTCTTAAAGATTGGTGGAGAAAAGATTGAGTTCTTGACTTGAGATTATGCACCTACTGTTTCTTGTTCTTGTTCATTGATATTTGAGAGAAATCCTAATTAGGTATTGTGAATGAATAATTAAGTTATGAGCTACGGTCTAGTATAATTAAGTGTTAAAACAGGTTGAAAAAAACCCAAATAGCTTTTTAAAAAGGGCTCCAAAATTGCTGAACGAGACCTACGATGGTTCGTACGATGGTTCGTCAGCCCAATCATCGCACTTAGATAAGAATAGGGACTTATAACCTTAGTATCGACGACTTAGGAGATGATACATCACAAGCTTGACGGTCCATCAACCTCTCCATTGCACGTTAGCCAGAAGATTAACATACTTCCTCGCCTGCGATTGTTTAGGCGATGGTCCATCGTCCTGACTGTCATTTCTAAGAATTTCCATCCGTCCTATATAAAACGTCCATAACTTTTTACTCCGATGCTAGATTTTGATGAAATTGGTATCGTTATGGAAATTACAATGGTCCGTCGCTTGCTCGAAATTGGAGAAATTCTATTTGGTCTAAATATAAAAAATTTAGGAAGTAACCACTATCTCTTATGGACACTATATTTGACTTAAAAAATGTTAAGGGTATTATAATATCTCCCTATTGGAAACATTCGTCCTCGAATAAGACTGACTAAGAGGGGAGAAATGCTAGACTGAAGCACATCCTAAACATGAATTACTGAAACATGACTCCATTACTAACATGACCGATGAAATAAAGATACATCATACTAAACATGTATATCTGATGCATGAGTAACTAATTTATGAATGCATAACTGTGTGTTCTAAGGAATTAAGTTTCTCACAATAAGAATGCATTTACTTGACTAAACTAATACATGAATGAATGAAATAATATGCAATGGTATTTAATACCAAGTTTATAAAAGAATTTTAAACATAAAATAAATACCAAGCTTGTAACTGAAACTTAAAAATGAAACTGAAAAGCTTAAGATGAACTGTTACGTTGAACTAGATCTGAGTTAGCAGAGGATAGGTGAGGGTACTTGGTTCACATATATTCTTTTTCTTCCCAAGTAACTCTCTCAACAGACTAATTATGTGAAAAAACTTTGACTAGGGTACTTCTATGTTTCTTAGTCTGGGAGTCTAATAGTCTAGGATTTCGACTAGAATATCTTCATAAAAGAGGTGGTTATGAACATCTATACTCTGAATAGGGACTAGGACTGTCGGGTCACCTATGCACTTCTTGATCAAAGAGACATTAAAGACTAGATGAACTGAGGCCAGATTTGAAGGCAACTCGAGCTCATAAGCTACCTTGCCTAAATGATTGAGAATTTTGAAGGGACAGACATATCGGGGACTGAGCTTTCCTTTCTTACTGAACCACTTCACTCTTTTCTTTGGAGAGATCTTTACATAGACAAAATCACCAATCTCAAAATATCAATACTTTATATGTACATCCACATAATACTTCTGTTAGCTCTGAGATACCCAGATTCACTCTCTAATCAACTAGACTTTTTCTAAGGCATCAAATACTAAGTCAGAGGCCTCTCTAACTTTAAACTAACCGACTGGAGATCTACATCTCCTACCATGAAAAGCTCAAAATGGAACCATTCAAATACTTGAATGATAGCTATTGTTATATGTAAACTCAATCAAATTCAAGTGGTCATCCCAACTACCCTTGAAATAAATTACACATGCCCTTAGTTTTCCTTCCAAAGTTTCAATGGTCCTTTCTTATTGACCATCTGTTTGAGGATGGAAGGTTGTACTGAGATGAACTTAGGTACCAAGACCCTTTTGGAATGCTTTCCAAATATGAGAGATGAACTGGGTACCTCTGTCTGAGATAATAGATAACGGTAAAACATTTGTTAATCATTTTTGCCACAATTGAGTCATAAGGCATATTTCTTATTATCTTAGGCATTTTATCAAACACCTTACATGCATAACAATAAGCTTATGCATAGAAGTTAAATTAATTCATCATGGTTGAATAAATCAACACAATTTAGTAGATTTCAATCCATATGCTAGCATAAATTTATGAAAACACATTTAACAATTCCAACTTGTGTATCATACCAAACATCAATATGATAATAATCAATCCACAACAAAAACATCATAATTTATAATTTAAAAATTGAATTCTTGGGCTTCATGGACAAAAAAAATCCATAAATGAACACTACACATACCTGGGTGGATGATTTCTTGAAAATTAATGGAAGAAAGCTTATGTTCTTAAGTTGGGACTAAGCAACTTGGGATTCTTGTTCTTCTGGATTGGTTTATGAGAGAAACCCTTATTTGGTATTGTGAATCAATAATGAAGTTATGAGCTATGGTCTGGTATAATTGGGGGTTAAAACCAATGGAAAAAGACCCAAATACCCTTTTAAAAATGGCTTAAAAATTGCTAAACAGGATCTACGATGGCTCGTGCAATGGTCCGTTGAACATATGGTCACACTTAGAGCAAAATAAGGACTTACTATGTTAATATCGATAGCATAGGCGATAGTCAGTCGCAAGATCAATGGTCCATCAACCTGTCCGTCGCACCTTAGCTAAAAGATTAACATACTGCCTCGCCTGCAATGGTTTAGGCGACGGTCCATCATTATATTCAAATTAAGGAAATTCTATTAGGTTTAAAGATTAATCATTTAAGAATTCATCACTAACTCTTCTGAAGACTAGATTTGACTTTAAAAAAGTTTGGGGTAATACACCAAGACAAGTAGTTTTACTAAGAACTTTATTTCCTCTTATTAATGAACTTATTATGCTCCTACTAGTCATATAAGATATTTCAAATTTTCTACCACAATGAAGGTTACAAGAAGTCTTTAGCTGTCACGCTTCAAATTCAATTGGGGTGGATAGGCACCCGTAGCCATAAAGGCCCGGGAGAACCAATCCATAACCTTATTCTTTTTATACATGTAACTATGACAACTAAAGGTTGTAAAAAACATGATATTATGCAATGATAAAAATAACTATGTAGACAAGCAAAATATTATATATACATTACTTGGCGTTGGGGCCACCACATCTAAAAGCCAAGGCACTACCATGTTTAACTTTACATTAGTCTACAAATCCTCCAAACTATACATAGACTTAGCTAGGGTTGGGGAAATCCCCCTCCCTACTCTTGACTACTTCATAATACCAAACATATTGAATAAACTCAGAGAACCCCGAATCAACTTGGAGGTCACCAATAATCACTGAATAGCCTATGTTTTTACTAGAGAGGTGTATTAGTTGAAGTACTATTTCTGCAGCAAGAATTATAGGTCCCCCATGAGGATCATTAGTATAAAAATATGTACTTAATATGTAAGGCTGAAGGTGACAACACATGATCCATGAGCTCAATAGTAATCAGATACAAGTGAATAAATAGTACTAGTAGACCACCTTTATTTATTTATAGGATCATGTACTTTATATTATTTTCTTCATTTTACATTGCTAACTTGATAATATTTGTATGTTATATAATGCAAATGAACAGTTGATCAGTGGTAAATTGGTAAATCGAGATTGGCCCATGCTAGGCTTATGCCCCTGAGCTGCCACCCACATAAGAACATTGGAATCCGCCTATGCTAGGCTTATACCCCTAAGCTACCACCCATATGTAAAGGTATTGAGATTATCCTATACTAGGATTATGCCCCAGAGCTACCACTCATTTTATAGATTTACATCACTCAGTTTATTTAGCCTTTGAGACTGTTACTTTGGTGGTCATATCATTATGTGTAATAACTCGTACAACAACCTATCTTGAAATCATCCCAAGTATGTTAGACATTTACTTTGAAAGATGAATCAAAATTTATATATGTGGAATTTTTTATTATGTGGGAAATTTAATTAGCTTTCCAACGATACAAATTTCATCCAAATCTGGTATCGGGGTAGAAAGTTATGGTTGTTTTATAAAAAATAGTTAAAACTTCCAAGGTGAAATGGTGAGGGTCGATGGACCGTCAAGCTAGCAATGGACTATCACCCAACTAATCGCATCAGAGGTAGTGAGACCACCTTTTTCCTATGGGCGATGGCTCAGGCTGACGGACTATTGACCTAGCGGCGGACAGTCACCTAAGACATCGTAGCATAGGCAGTGAACCCCTATTCTACCAAGTTGTGACGGTCAAGACCGATGGACCATTGGCCCAGCAACAGACCATCACACCCACAATCGCATAGTTTGTTCTATTATTTTAAAGTTATTTTTAAAAGGGTATTTGGATTCTTTCCACCAGTTTTAAACTCTAATTATGTCAGATCAAGGCTCATAAGTTCATTATTCATTCACAACATAAAATTAGGGTTTTCTCTCAAATATAATCCCCAAGAATAAGATCCAAATCATTCTTCAACAAACCAAGAAATGCAAGTTCTTCAAGAATCTCTTTTCAAAATCAAATATTTTTGTATTTATAAATGTTCACGATTTAAACATAATTGAAATTCATGTTCAAGATGTTGTGGGGTTTTGATTCATGTTTGAAATCACATATTCCAATGGTTGACCCTAGGATGTTATGATTTTCATGATAACCATAATAAACCCTTCAATTTACAAGTTGATTGATGTATCCATAATTATTAGATGTATTAAAGATTGTATAAATAGAGCATGCTCCCAATGTATTGATTAAATGCGTACGTGAAGGTAATGTGCCATACTAGTATCATAATATGAAATCCCCATTCATGTACAAGTTCATGTATGTTAAGTGTTTAATGAAATGTCTTAGTCAATGAATTGTGGATATAGGTGTAGTCATTGTGTTTCTTTAGCACTTGTACTTCTTGAAATCCCCATCTTATTATATTATGGATTGCTAATGTTCGTCATGTGTTAAAGAAAGTTATGCTTTTCCAGTTTTATGCTATCGAGTCCTGGGGGTTCTTGTACTCAACGATTAATTGTGTGTTTTGATTTAATGTCATGTTTTCAAGATACTCTTAGTCGAGCCATGTTCATAGAAATTCAGTCAGTCATATGACTTAGGAAAACTCAGTAAACTCTATCATCCCTGAAATCTCAGAATTTTAGTAATATCAGTAGTATTCCTTTAGTAAATAAAACTAAGTTAACCCAGCCTAGTTAGTTCAGTTAATCATGTTCAGTGTCTATTTAGATGATAGTAGAAATTATCACTGAGTGAACCCAAGATAGCAACACACCTGTTATATGAGGGTGTGATTCTTAGAAGCAATCCTGGCATTGCTGAACTACATAGCCATCATAGGTTGCGAAATCATAGCCTGTTATATAAGGGTATATATGGTGGCTTAACCTATTATATGAGGGTTTCCATCGTACTTAGTAGAGTCACCTGTTATATGTGGGTTACTCACAAATTTTCCTTACCAGTGCTACGGTATTTACACCCATTTAATTGGTGTTACAAATTAAACCCTAACTCAGCCATAATAGCATATTAAGGGCATGTCGGTTAGATGACTACTTCCCATAGTTTTAGTTCTAGAATAAGGACTGCCAGGTATAATCATTAAGTCTCAATAATAGAAATCAGATAGTTTTACAAAATTTAGGACTATCAGATAACGTCAACCTAGAACGGTATGAAACTTAGCTAGTTTCATCAAAACCTAGACTGTCAGATATAGTAGCTTAGCATTAGTTATTTCAGTTATACAATTATCGTTACTCAGGTTCTGTAATCATGTTGTCATGAACTCAGTTACGGTTATTATATATTCATGCATGCATTCTCACATTTTGTTATACAGTTAGTTAATTTATTTACATGTGAACCCTTTCCATTACAGCTACCTCACATGCATATCAGTATATTCCAACGTATTAAAATATTTGTGCTATGGTGTTTTATACCATAGGTTCAGAAGCACGATTCCAGAGTATCAGTAGCATTCCAGTATCCACTGTCAGAATTAGTAGTGAGTCCTTATCCTTTGAGGAAATGACCATTACTTTACTATCTCATTAATTAATTTATTAGTTTGAGTTAGTTGGGGACATGTCCCATCAACTTCTTATTCAAATAGTTCAGTCAATTAGAGGATTTTTAGGCTATAGTATGTTTAGATCATTTATTTTAGTTGTTTTGGGTATTTCATAACCTACCCATATGTTATGTTTTATCAGTTATATTAATGTTTTGAAACATACGCCCTTACAACCTTTTTGTTTTACATTTGTACAGTATATTATGCAGTGTTTAGGTACAGATATCAGTCATGGGTTAGCTTGTGGTCCTTCGGGGTCACAACCACTGTCTAGCTTTTCGGGTACCAAATTCGAGGCGTTACAAACTTGGTATCAGAGCCTAAGGTTTAACAGAGTTCTATTAAGTCTACAAACAACATCTTGTAGAGTCTTATACATGGGTGTGTTTTGCGCCACATTTATGTACAAGTGGCTACAAGATCTTTTAGAAACAGTTTCCCTTCTTTCAGTATTATTGTCATGCCAGTGACCAAAAGCTCAAGTAAATCTGTCAGTCTAATTCATTTCTACCTTTCTTCTATAGAACATATCTCTAATAATAAGAAATGGGAATTTACCAGGCCCTCAACCCAAAGATCATTTGGGCAAACACGTCTCTCATGGAGCGTTTAGAGTTGTATTCACTACTCTTGCTCAGTCATTTTCTGCTCAAAATAAATGACCAATTATTATTCTTATCAACCCAGTTGCCAATTCAGCTGTTGCCAGGATTCAGGACTTCACCCGAATGAATCCTCCACCATTTCCCGGGACTAAGATAGATGAGGAACCTCAAAAAAAATTTATCAGGTTCAGAAAGTTACAAATCATATGGGGGTTACTTCAAGTGAGAGTGCTGAGCTAGCTGCATATTAGTTGTAGGATGTTGCTCACCCTTGGTATAAATAGTCAAAGTCAAAGTTGGTTGTAGATGTAGGGCCTATTGAGTGGGAGGAGTTTTCAACTCCATTCTCAAATAGATTCATTCCCCTAGAGCTGAGAGAAACTTAAGTATTAGAATTTATCAACCTCAGGCAGGGCAACCTTATAGTGAAAGAGTATTCTCTTAAGTTTACACAATTAGCCAGATATGTTTTTCATGTGGTTGCACATAGCAGGTCTAAAATGAGTAAGTTTGTTTTTGGGGTGAATAATAGTGTAGTCAATGAGTGCAGGTTTGTGATGTTGAATAGTGAAATAAACATAGCAAGGCTTATAACCTATGCTCAGTAGATAAAAGAACAGTAGATTAAGATGAGGGAGAAGTAGAATAGGAGTGAAAGGATAGGCAGTTACAACTTTGCTCATCCCAAATCAAAATAAGGACACTATTTTTAATTTCATCTTAAATTTGCAATTCCACCTCCCTCTTTAGCTAGTGCTCCAGCTTCTATATTTAGGGATGGTAAAAGAGATAGAGCACTAGGCTCTAAGTCTCAGGGCAGTTTTAGCGGTGCTCGTACCTATCCTCTTTGCCAGACTTGTGGCAAGTGCCATCAGGGTATTTGTAGAGTTGGGAGCGGTATTTGTTTAAGATGTGGCAAGCTAGGCCATAGAGATTGAGACTATCCTCAACTCGGTCCTCAGGGTCTGCAGAACTGTTCTTCAGCTTAGTCTGATCACCCAAAATAGTAGGGTTCCACCGCCAGTACTACTAGTGGGCAATGCCCAAATCAACTTTATGCCCTCCAATCTCGGTAAGATCAGGAAAATTCTCCTAATGTGGTTAGTGGTATGTTACAAATCTTTCATGTGAATGTTTATGCTTTACTAGATCCAAGAGCTTCTTTATATTTTATTACTCCTTATAAAGTAGTTGATTCTGGAGTCAATCCCGAAATTATAGAAAAGCCCTTATCAGTATCTACCCTAGTGGCTAAAACTATCATAGCCCAATAGGTATACAGAAACTATCTAGTTATGATATTTTAGAAAGTCACCTCACTAGATTTAGTCAAATTAGAGATCACTGATTTTGATGTCATTCTCGACATGGACTGGCTTCATTCCTGCTATGCCACATTCAACTACAAAAATAAAATAGTCTAGTTTTAGTTTCTGAATGAACCTATCCTAGAGTGGAAGGGTAGCACTTCATCTTTCAGAGGTCGGCTTATTTCCTACCTTTGGGCACGGATAATAATATCTAAAGGATGTGTCTATCATCATGTTAAAGTTAAGGACACTAGTTCTGAAACTTCCAGTCTAGATTCAGTACCAGTCATGAAGGAATATCCAGATGTCCTTCTCAGAGATCTTCCAGGAATATCAAGATGTCTTTCCCGAAGATCTATGACATTGATCTACTTCCAGATACTCAGCCTATATCTATTCTGCCATACAAAATGGCACCAGCAAAACTTAGAGAATTGAAGAAGTAGTTGAAGTATCTCTTAGATAAGAGATTCATTAGGCCTAGTGTGTCCCTGTGCGGTGCACCAGTCTTATTCTTATGCAAGAAAGACGGTTCTCTCAGAATATAGATTGATTATTATCAGCTCAAAAAAGTCACGGTCAAGAACAAATGTCTACTTCCAAGAATCAATGACTTGTTTGACCAACTTCAGGGTGCCAGCTATTTCACCAAGATAGACCTCAGATCAGGCTATCATCAGCTCAGAGGCAGAGAATGTGACATTCCAAAAATAGACTTTCTTACTCAGTATGGTTACTTTAAATTCTTAGTTATGTCCTTTGGTCTTACCTTTGCCCCAGTAGCTTTGTTAGACTTGATGAACTGGGTGTTCAAGCAGTACCTATTGGTATTTGTCATAGCTTTCATAGATGTTATTCTGGTCTATTCCCGCAGTGAGCGTGATTATGTAAACCATCTCAAAATTGTACTTTAGACTCTCAAAGATCATCAGATGTTTGCCAAATTTAGTAAGTGCAAATTTTTGGTAAGTTCAGTTGCATTTCTTGGTCATTCCATTTACGATGATGGCATTAGGGTTGATCCTCAAAAGACCAAAGCAGTAAGAAACTAGCCTTGACCTGTCTCTCCGTCAGATATCAGGAGTTTTTTAGATTTGGATGGCTATTAGATATTGTTTTTCGAGGGATGCTCTTTTATTGTATCCCCTATGTGATGATTGACTTAGAAGAAATTCAAGTATTAGTGGTCAGATCCTTGTGAGAAGAGTTTTCAGGAGTTGAAGACTCGACTAACCTCAGCTCCAATCTTAACTCATTAAGATGGTCCAGATGGGCTCGTAGTGTGTTGTGATTCATCCAGAGTAGATTTGGGTTGTTTCCTCATACATCATGGTAAGGTCATAGCCTATTCCTCCTGACAGCTTAACCTCATGAGAAGAATTATCCTACTCATTATCTTAAGTTAGCAGCTATAGTATTTTCCTTAAAGATTTGGAGGCATTATCTATATAGAGTTCATGTGGATGTGTTCACTGATCACAAAATCATTTAGTATATCTTTTCTAAGAAAGATCTGAATCTTTGTCAGAGAAGGTAGTTAGAGCTCTTGAAAGATTATGAAAAAAGTGTCCTTTATTATCCTGGCAAGGCCAACATCATGGATAACGCTCTTAGTAGGTTGTTTATAAGTAGTGTTGCTTATTTTGAGGATAGTAAGAAGAAGTTAACTCAGGAAATCCATCATCTTACCAGACTATGTGTTCGCTCAGTTGATTAAGAGAAGGGTGACATATGCGTTTAGACTAGTTTAGAATCATATCTAGTTTCTGAGGTGAAAGAAAAGCAAGATAGAGGTCCTAGCCTTTCTAAGTTGAAAGAGTCAGTCAAGGATTAGAAAGTAGAGTTTTTCTCCCAACGGGGATATGGTGTATTACGTTGTCAGGGTCGTTTGTGTGTTCCAGGAGTAGATGACTTAAGGTAGTGAATTATTGTAAAAGCTCGTGGTGCAGGCTACTCTGTTCATCTAGAGGCCACAAAGATGTACCGTGACTTATGGGAAATCTATTTGTGGATGGGGATGAAGAGAGATATTGCATAGTTTGTGGCTAGGTGCTCTACTTTTTCACAGGTTAAGATAGAGCATAAAAAACCTAGTGGGTCCATGTAGGAGTTTAGTATTTGTACTTGGAAGTGGTAAGAAGTGAACATGGACTTTGTGATGGGTTTGTCTCGTACTCATCGCCAACATGATTCAGTTTGGGTCATTGTAGATAAGATGACCATATCAGCTCATTTTCTTCCAGTCCATACCTCTTATTAAGTTGAGGATTATGCCAAACTCTACATCAGATAGTTGGTTGGATTGTACGGTTTTCCGTTACCCATTATCTCACATAAAGGTACCCAGTTCGCCTAGTATTTTTGGAAAGCATTCTGAAAGGGTCTTGCTACTCACGTTTATCTCAGTACAGTCTTCCACCCTCAGGCAGATGATCAAGCAGAAAAGACAATTTAGACTTTAGAAGATATGCTAAGGGCATATGCATTTGATTTTAAGGATAGTTGGGATAACCACTTGACTTTGATTGAGTTTACATACAACAACAACTATCATTGTTATATTTGGATGGCTCTATTTGAAGCTATCTATGGTAGGAGATACAGATCTCCAATTGGTTGGTTCAACGTTAGTGAGGCCTCAGTTATAGGGCCTTACTTAGTATTCGATGCTTTAGAGAAAGTACAGTTGATGGTAGGAGCTGACAAAAGTCTTATGTAGATGTGCGCAGAAAGGATCTTGAGTTTGAGATGGGTGACCATGTATATCTAAATATCTTTCCTATGAAGGAAGTAAAGAGATTCGGCAAGAAGGGAAAGCTTAATCCCTGATATATTGGTCCATTCAAGATTCTCAGTCGAATCGGCAAGGTAGCTTATGAACTCTTATTTTCTTCATATCTATCCTCAGTTCATCTAGTCTTCCATGTCTCTTTGCTCAAGAAGTGCATAGGTTACCCAACAGTTGTAGTCCCTATTTAGAGCATAGATGCTCAGAATAACCTCTCCTATGATGAGATCTCAGTTAAAATTCTTGACTACCTGACTCATAGATTGAGGAACAAAAAAGTCCCTTTTGTCAAAGTTCTTTGGCAAAATTAGTCCGTTGAGGGAGTTACTAGCGAAGCAGAAGTATACATGTGGACCAAGTATCCTTACCTCTTATTCACAAAATCAGATCTAGCTCAAGGTATTAATTCTCATTACGTTTTTCAGTTTCATGCTCAAATTTCAGTTACAAATTGGTATCTATTTCATGATAAGAATTCCATGATAAACTTGGTAATAAATACCATAGCATACTCAGTCAAGCATTAACGCACCAGTTTTGTCATATAATCATGTATCATATATGCATTCTCAATGTGAGAACCTTAGTTCATCAGAACACTCAGTCATGCATTCATGAATCAGTTATACATGCATTAGATATACACGATCAGTATAATATATTCAGTTATCAATTACATCAGTCATGAGATCATATTCCAGTTATTCATGTTCAGTATGTATGTCATTTTATCTTATCCCCTTTCAATCAGTCTCATTCGAGGATGAATGTTCTCAATGGGTAGATATTATAATAACCCATACTTCTACCTAGCTTGAAATCATTCCAAGTATGTTATAAACTGACTTTGAAAGAAGAATCCACTTTTCTATACGTGGAATTTTTTAAGATTTTCACTTGATTTAATGTGGGAAATTGAATTTGCTTTCCAATGATACCAATTTAGTCCAAATCCATTATTAGGATAGAAAGATATGGCCATTTTAGAGAAAGTAGTCAAAATCACATAGGTGCAACGGCAAGGGTCGACGAACTATTGAGCTAGAGATAGACCATCACCAAAGTCGTCGCAGCGGAGGTAGTGAGACCACCTTTTATCTAAGGGCGGCGGCTCAGGCTGACCAACCATTGATCTAGCGATGGACCATCGCCTAAGCCATTGCAGCAGAGGTAGTGAACCCATATACTTCCCAGGTGTGATGGTATGGACCGACGGACCATCGACCCAGCGATGGATCATCACACCCACCATTGCATAGTTCATTCAGTTATTTTAAAGTCATTTTTAAAAGGTTATTGGGGTCTTTTCCACCCTTTTTAACCTCTAATTATATCAGATCAAGGCTCATAAGTTTATTATTAATTCACAACAACAAATTAGGGTTTTCTATCAAAGATAATCCCCAAGAACAAGATCCAAATCCTTCTTCAAGAAACCAAGAATTTCAAGTTCTTTAAGTCCAAGAACTTCAAGAAACTCACAATCCAGGTATGTCATGTGTTGATTCATGGGTCCCTTTCAATCATGATGCTCAAGAATCTCATTTCAAAATCCAATATTTGTGTATTTATGAATGTTCATGAGTTAAATAGAATTAAAATTCATTTTCATAATATCGTGGCATTTTGATTCATGTTTGAAAATACATAGTCCAATGATTGACCCTAGGATGTGGTGATTTCAATAATAACCATGATAAACCCTTCAATTTACAAGTTGATTGATGTATCCATGATTATTAGATGTATTAATGATTAAATGCCTATGTGAAGGAAAAGTGTCATACTAGTATGATAATATGAAAACCCCATTCATGTACAACTTCATGCATGTTAAGTATTTGATGAAATGTCTTAGTCAATGAATTATGGATATAGGTGTAGCCATTGTGGTGCTTTAGCACTTGTACTTCATGAAATCCCCATATTATTATATTATGTATTGTCGTTGTTGGCTATGTATTCAAGAAAGTCATGCTTTGTCAGTTTCATGCTATCCAGTCCTGGGGGTACTTGTACCCAACAATTAGCTATGTGCCATGAGCCAGTGTCGTGTTTTTAAGATACTCTTAGTCGAGCCATGCTCATAGAAATTAAGTCAGTCATGTGACTCACGAAAACTCAGTAAACATAGTAATCCAAGAAATCTCAAAAATTCAGTAATGTCAGTAGTATTCCATTAGTCAACAGAACTCAGTTAACTCAGTCTAGTCAATTTAGTTAATCATGTTCGGTGTCTATTCAGATTGTAGTAGAAATTAGCACCGAGGGAACCCAAGGATATGCACCAACCTGTTATATGAGGGTGAGATTCTAAGAAGCAATCATTGCGTTCCTGAGCTATATAGCCAGCAAAGGTTGAGACATCATAGCCTATTATGTGAGGGTAGATGAGGTCTCTTAACCTGTTATATGAGGGTTCCCACTATTCTCAATAAGCCAGCTGTTATATTGGGGTTATAGATTGGACACCAACTAATCCATAATGGGATATTTTGGGCATGTCGGATAGATGACTACTTCCTATAGTTTCAGTTATAGAATCAGGATTATCAGATACAATTATTCAGTCTTTGTAATAGAATTCAGATAGTTCTACATAATTCAGGACTGTTAGATACAGTACATTTAGAATAGTAAGAAACTCAGCTAGTTCTATCAGAACCTAGACTGTCAGATACAGTCGCTTAGTATCAGTTATTTCAGTTATATAGTTATTAGTATCTCATGTTATCACTACTCAGGTTCAGTAATCATGTTGTCACTAACTCAGTTACAGTTATTATGTATTTATATATGTATTCTCATGTTTATGTTATTCTGTTAGTTAGTACAGTTCATGCATATGAACCCTTTGCATTTAGCCTACCTCACATGCATACCAGTATATTCCAACGTACTGACGTATTTGCACTGTGGTATTTTATACCATAAGTTCAGAAGCACAAGGTCCAGAGCATCCATAGGATTCCAGTCTTTGCAGTCAGAGTTAGCAGTGTATCCTCATCCTTTGAGGATATAATCATTACTTCATTATCTCATTAATTAATATTTTCATTGGAGTTACTTGGGGACATGTCCCATCAGCTACTTATTCAAATAGTTCAGTCAGTTAGAGGCTTTTCAGACTACAGTATGTTCAGACCATTTGTTTTTATTGTTTTGGGTATTTCATACCCCACCCATATGTTATGTTTTATCAGTTATGTTAAAGTTTTGAACCTTACGACCTTAAAAAATTTATTTCTGCATTTATATAGTATATGTGGTGTTCAGGTACAGATACTAGTTATGGGTTAGTTTGTAGTCCTTCGAGGTCATGAGCATCGTTTAGCATTTCGGGTACAAGGTTCAGGACGTTACATAATGGTACCTTGAAACAATAATCTACCAAAAAAGACATCTCAATGGGCACGTAATGTAATAGCAATGAGATAGAGAGTTGTTGGCACACAAATGAAGTTTTTAGGATCTAAACACACACATGGGTCTTTTTTGGGTAAACAATGAACTTCTAAAATTTTCTCGTAAAAATAAATGTGCAAGTTAAGTAATAACCATATATTGAGGTGTTTTAACACATTAGAGAATGGGAACAAGGTCATTGGCTAAAATAAATAATAATGTAATGTGTTTCTATTATGTATCACTTAGTTTAGGATAACCTTTGAAACTTACTTGATGAAACAACTGTCCGATTTCATACCAAAGATAGCAAAATAGAGTATGCCTTATATACCTTGTTATATAACTCTGAAAGTAACCCAAATTGACTTCTCAACTTTTATATTGCTTATCTACAATAGAATATATGGTAAACTAGTATTAGCAACCAATCAACACATTTGGGCTACTTAGCATCACCAAAATAGTAACCGGGCTATAAGTACTTAATCTATCAATCAAGGGTGATATTTAACCCTTTTCTCCTCCAATTACACCCACATACCATACATGTTCTTATATGATTCATCGAAACCACCTCAGCTTCATTACACTCTCCAAATAATACAAAAAATAGATTGGGCACTAACACATGCAATAATCAGTTCAGTGGTATACCACCACACCTTTCTTTTATATTTCAGTTCAAATTAGTCACACCTTTGTCTAACATCATCCTGGCAGCCCATAACATATACATAAAAAACAATCCATAAAACAGTCCCAAATTTCTTTTATTGTAGCAGTCAATTATTGAACTCATCATCCCTTGAGTTCTTAAGAACAACACATCAATAATTCTTTATTAAATTCATACATAAGGAGAACAAAATGGGTTGTCACCTTACCTTAATTCCGCAACTTACTCTTTTAATTTGAACTCCTCAAGAAATTCAACTTTCACTTTTCTTTCAAGTTTAAAAGAAAGAAGAAAATAAATCTCTTAATAACAAACAAAAAGTGAACAAGTAAATTGTTCCATACTCTACCATGAATCAATAATTAATCACTTAAATCATGTTTTCTAATCTTACTTGAGATAATTAATATAAACCATAAGTGTTTTTACTAACATTATCTTGTAAACCTTGGGGCTTCTTCAAGAACCCTAAAAGGAAAATAGGATTGCTCCTTGTTGTTTAAAAGTAAGTATAGATAATTTGTGACGTAACCCTTTTTTGTGACTTAAGAATGATGGAAAATGACAAATAATGTGGCCTAATAAAGTCCCTAATTTTGGCCAACAACTTAGCTGATTCTAGGCCACAAATTTAATCAAGTTGGTCCAAGTATGTGATGCACCTACTTAGGGAGTTCAAGCAGCTCAAAATGTAAAAGTAGGTGATGCACCTACTTTCTTAATTTCTTAGTTGGGTTAAATTATACTTGGGACTTGGAAGATTTGAACATTGGGCCTTTTCTCAATTTTCCTTGTCCTTTTACATAATTTGGGCCAAAATAAGTGTACTAATAAACTTGGCTGGACTTGGTCCATTAACTTGGATTATAAACCCAAGTAGGTGACTCACCTACTAGCTTAATTAAGTCAAGCAAGTACCTCAATTTTTAATTCTATTTCCAGATCCTAAGCTCCTTAATCTAGCTTACAACTTGTACCTACCCGGTCACTTTAAACTTTCGAGTGAACTACCAACTAACAATTCAAAGTTAAATAGTTGTGTCGATGTTAACTTGATCGCATCACACAAAAAGGTATGGGAAGCTTCTAGAATTCCATCTACACCATTAATATTCCCATAATCTCATTCATTACCTACTACAAGGCTATACCAACTTACATATAAATAGAAAAAGTACATGCGACATACGGGGCCGCTCCTTAGAAACAATTGTCCTCGAATGTTAGCATAAGTATCCAACAAAAATAAGTTCAAGCCTAAGTTAAATATAACTATTATCACATAGTAATTATATATTTCACTTCTTATTGCTCCAATTCAGAATCTTTGACTTTTTCCTCGTATTTGAAAATATAGGGTTACCTGATTTTATCGCATCTTCAGCTTAACGTGTTATCTCCTTTACTTATAGGTTTCTCCAAAGAACTTTTACAGATGCTATTTCCTTATTCCTCAACTTCTTAACATGCCAATCTAGAATAGCCATAGGAATTTCTGCATAGTTGAGATCTTCTGTAAGTTGTACATCTTCAGTGAGAGTAATATGAGATAGATCTCTGAGGCACTTTCAAAGCACTGAGATGTGAAATACTGGTTGAGCTGTTAAGAGCTATTGGTGTAGATTTATGCATAAGTTACTTGGATAAACCTCAGAGTAATCTTATTTGGGCCTATATAACATGCACTTAGCTTTCCTTTTCTTATAAATCTCATTACCCCTTTCATTGGTGACACCTAAAAAAAATACCCAATCATCTATAGCAAACTCTATCCCCTTCCTTCTAATATCCGTATATAATTTGTGTCGACTTTAGGAACCTTTTCCATAGCTTGATGAACAAGATCTGGCCCGACTAGGGCTGTTTTACCCTTCTCAAACCACCCAATTGGTGATCTATACTTTCTTCTATACAAAACCTCATATGGTGCTATTTTGATTCTTGAATGGTAGCTATTGTTGTAGGAAAACTGGATGAGAGGTAAATGATCATCCCATCTACCTTTAAAGTCCAATACATAAGCCCGCAGCATAACTTCTAGTGTTTGTATGGTACGTTCCGCTTGTCCAACTATTTGAGGGTGGATAACTATATTTAAGTTAACTTGTGTTCCTAAATATCTCAGAAAAGACTTCCAAAAATTTGTAGTAAACTAAGCTCCCCTATCTGATATAATAGAGATTGGTACTCCGTGTAATCGAATTATATCTTTGATATATAATTTGGCATAATATTCAATTTTATAGGTGTTCCTAACCGGTATGAAGTGTGCTGATTTGGTAAGCCTATCAACTATCACCCAAATGGAATCAAACTTTTGAGATGTATAAGGCAAACCAGTAATGAAATCAATGTTGATCATATCCAACTTCCACATTGCATATAAGCCGGGGCTTTTGGTGTCTAACTCTTTGACAATTTGGACATTCGACTATAAATTCTGCAACGTTCTTCTTCATGTCACCCCACCAATACATTCTTTTCAAATCATGATAAAAGTTTGTTGACCCTGGGTGGATGGAATATCTTGAATGATGTGCCTCTGTCATAATCCTCTTTCTTATCCCAGTTATATTAGGCACACATAATCTATTTTGCCACCGAAGTACCCCCTCCTGGATTAACTCAAATAACTTTGTCATACCATATTATACATTATCCTTAAGTTATGATAGTATGGGATCTGCATATTTCTTCTATTTCACTTCAGCTACTAAAGAAGATTCTGCCGCATTATGCATAACAAGCCTTTTATGGGGAGTTTCAAGAAGGAGAACTCCCAAATTAGCTAGTTTGTACAGATATTTAGTCATCCCTTGTCTTTCTATAAACGGTGCCCTAGTGTTCCGACCCAATGCATCTGCTACCACATCTATTTTCCATTGATGAAATAAGATATCAACTCATAGTCTTTAAATATCTATCTTCACTGCCTCGAATTTTAGTCCTTATGATTAAAGATATATTGCGAAATCTTGTGGTTAGTATATATGTCAACATGAATCCCGTACAAGTAGCGACGCTATATCTTTAAGGCAAACATAACTGTTGGTAGCTCCAGATCATGTGTTAGATAAATTTTCTCATATGGCCGCAATTGTCTTGAGGCATTAGCTATCACTTTACCATGCTGCATTAACATACATCCTAAAACAAGTCTTGAAGCATCACAATACACTGATACCCTTCTCTGCCTTCTAGGAGTACCAATACGGGTGTACAAGTCAACTTATTCTTTAGATCTTACAAACTCCTTTCACATGCATCATTCTATTGAAATGTTGAAGCTTTGTGTGTCAGTTTTTTTAAAGGTGAAAAAATTTAAGAAAACCCTTCAAAGGGCCTCCTATAATAACCTGCCAACCCAGGGAAACTACGAACCTACATAGGCGGAGTAGGTCTTGTCCAGTTCTTTACAACTTCTATCCTTTGAGTATTAACCTTAATTTCTTCATCAGATATAATGTGACCCAAGAATTCCATAGATTTTAATCAAAACTAACTTTTAGAGAACATAGCATACAGCTGACGATCAGAAGAATCTAGAACACCTGTCATAAGTGACTGGCTCCTTTGATCTTGAATAAACTAGAATACAATCAATAAAAAGTATCATGCAGACATCTAAGAAAGGTTTGAACACCCTATTTATCAAATCGATATAAGATGTGGGTGAATTAGTTAGCCCAAAGGACATGACTAGAAATTCATAATGACCATACCGTGTTCGAAAGGCTGTCTTAGGTATGTTCTTCTCTTTGACCCTCACTTATTGGAAACCTGACCTCAAATAAATCTTTGAAAATATCTTGGCGCCTTGCAACTGGTCAAATAAGTCATCAATTCTTTGAAGATGATATTTGTTCTTAATAGTTACCTTATTTAGTTGCCGATAGTCAATACACATACTCAATGAGCCATCCTTCTTACGCACAAATAACACTGGTGTGCCCCAAGGGGATTTACGAGGCCTTATGAATCCTTTATCTAGCAAGTCTTTCAATACTCTTTCAACACCCATAATTCTACCGGGACCATTCTATATGGAGGAATAGAGATCTGTTGAGTACCTGGAATAACATCAATACAAAACTCTACTTTCAGGAAATCTATTGGGAAATTCATTTACCACTGGAATAGTTTGAGGAGTTAGTGGCTCTATATCTGTATCCTTCACTATAACTAGATGATATATGTGACCCTTGGAAATCATCCTTTTTGCCTTAAAGTAGGAAATAAATTTACCTGTTGGTGTACCAATAATTCCCTTACATTTGAGGACTTCCTCTCTTTGGAAATGGATATACACCCTCTTAGTTCAGCAATCTACTGTGGTATAACAAGAAGCAAACCAATCCATAGCCATTATAACATCAAAATCGACCATTTCTATCTCAACCAGGTCAGCTATTGTATCACGACCAAAAATAGTTATTACAAAATTTCGATACACTTTCCTAGCTATAATAGATTCACTAATCGACATAGATATTTCAAATAGCTTAACTAGTAATTCTGGTGTTCTTTTTAAATTTCAAGCAACAAACGGAGTAACATATGATAATGTAGAACCCAGATCAACTAATGCATAGACATCATGTTAAATAATGGACAATGAACCTGTAACCACATGCTGAGAGGCCTCTAAATTTTGTCGATCCGCTAAACCATATGTATGATTCTGAACACTACTAGGGCTAGCTGCTCCTTTAGTATCTCTACCACGATCCATGTGTTGTACACCTCTACTTGAATAAGGCATCGATGATGATGATGTAATGACTAATCCAGTAGGTCGTGTCATACCACTTAGACCCCTTTGTGGGAATTCTCGAATTATTGGTCCCGACATACTACACCAAAAGTAAGAACTTTTCCAAAACCGTCATGTACCTAAATAAAACATTCCATATTATTTACATAACTGTTGAGGAGGCCTTAATTGGATCATACTCCCTTGTTCTTGGTACCCCATTATTTGCGAACTCTAACTCTCACTTTATTACCCAAATTGGTTGCCTTTGGACCTTTGAAACTATGATAGAGCACTAGCTATAGGATAAGAAGATAATGTACTATGTGGTCTATTAGAAAATAGAGGCCTAAACTTACCTTACGATGCCATGAAATTCCCCGTAGATCTGGCCTTCTTGGAATACCATCTTTCCAATTATTGTGTTCTTCATTGCCTCTGATCCTCTATTTTTTAAGCAAAATCTTATATCCTTGCTATATCCATCTCTTTGTTCAAAGCAAAAATGGTACAATCTCTAACCAAATATGGATTCAATCTATCGACATATCGATGAACTCTACCATCCATAGTAGCTACTATATTAGGAGCATTCTTACCCAAAGAGTTAAACCACAGGCTATACACTCTCACACTCATATTCCCTTGGCGAAGATTCAAGAATTGATCTACATAGGATTCTCGAATCTCAAATGGAAGTTAATGATCAATGAATGGCTCTTTGAACTCTTTCCATGTAGTTTAATAGACATCGATACCCCTAGATCATTTCCAGTCTTCATAGAAAAATATATCCTTCCCTTTGAATCTATATACTACTAGCTCAATTGTCTCTTTACTAGATATATGCATGGCATCCAGAACCCTTTGGATTTGATCAGTAAAGTCCTGTGGGTCTTCATTAATATCTGATCCGGTGAATATGGAAGGATCTAGCTTAAGGAAATCCTGTGTCCATAGACTAGCTGCCCTATCTGCACCACTAGAACTTCTGGTTGGAATAGTTTATCCTTGAGCTTGCCCAGCAACTATACAACCCAACAATTGCACTGCAATCCTAAGATCTAGGTCAGTAGCATTAATTTTTGGTTCTGAGGATGTGGTTTTTCTCCTACTTAGTTCTTCTGGAGATAGAGCAGTAGAACAAGTTTGTGATACAAACTCAGCTCGAGATTTACTTTGATTAGCTTGTTTAGATGGTGACTTGCTTGTCCCTTCTCCGAAATCCACGTCTACTCGTTTGCCTGTATTCTTAATCTTTCTTGTAATAGGCATCTTTAATATAATGAGAAAGAAATAGGTTTATTGGTTAAATATGAATTCACGTATGACTTCGGCTCTATGGCACGACCTAAGATATGAATAAAGAAACAACCCCTAAATGCCGATAGCATCTCGTTTATAGATGTGTAGCACAACACACCCATAAGCATTACTCTATATAGACATGAATTTGTAGACTTCGTAGGATGACATACTTTGATACCACTTTTGTCATGCCTCATATTCTATTGAGGTGGACAGGTACCCGTTTCTGTAAAGGCCCGAGAGAACCGATCCATAACCTTGTACTTCTCACGCATGTAACTCTGACACTTAAAGGTTCTAAAAAACAAGATATTATCCATCGATGAGAATAACTACGTGAACAAGAACAAAATTATATATAAAAAACATATTTGTTAGGGCACCTACATCTAAAAGCCAAGACACTACCATGTTTAACTTTGCATTAGTCTACAAATCATCTAAAATATACATAAACTTAGCTAGGGTCCGGTCAAACCCCCTCCCTACTCTTGACTACTGCATAATACCAAAACGTATGGAACAAACTCAAAAAGCCCCGAATCAACCTAGAGCTCACTAATAGGCACTTAATAGTATGTGCTTTTACTAGCACTGTGTATTAGCTGAAGCACCTGTGTCTGTAGCATGGAATAAAGGTCCCCCGTGAGGGACGTTGGTACAAAAATATGTATTAAATATGTAAGGCTGAAGGTAACAACACATGATAGAAGAGCTCAATAAAAATAAGATACAAGTGATTAAATAGTGCTAGTAGACCACCTTTATATATTTGTATAATTAGGTACGTTATATTCCTTTATTCATTTTACATTTCTTACTTCATAATCTTTTTAAGTCAATAATACAAATGACCAATTGATCAGTGGTAAATATATAAATTGGGATCGGGCCAAGCTAGGCTTACACCTCTGAGCTTCCACCCACAAAAGAACATTGGGATTGGCCCATGCTAGGCTTATGCCACTCACATATAAATGTATCGAGATCGACCCATGCTAGTCTTTTGCCCTTGAGCTGCCACTAATTTTACAGATTTACATCACTTAGTTTATTTAGCCTTTGAGATTGTTACTTTAGTTGTCATAACATTATGGTATATTTAAATAATAAGCTACCAAAAAGAGATATGGAAATGGGCACTTAATGTAACAAAAATGAGGTAGGGATTTTTTGGAACACAAATGAAGTTTTTAGGAGCTTAAAATACACATGGGTCTTATTTTAGTAAACGGGGAACTTCTGAAATTTTCTAGTTAAAATAGATGTA
This sequence comes from Capsicum annuum, assembly GCF_002878395.1. Lineage (NCBI taxonomy): Eukaryota > Viridiplantae > Streptophyta > Magnoliopsida > Solanales > Solanaceae > Capsicum > Capsicum annuum. The sequence goes on along the minus strand of NW_025856049.1, from coordinate 127,229 downwards.
CAGGTTCAATAATAAGCATTTACTGAGGGGTTTTAACACATTAAATAGTGGGAAAAAGGTCATTGGCTACATGGAATGTAATGGGCAACAATTATGGATAACTTGTTATAGGATAACCTTGGAAGCTTACTTGATGGAACAACTGTCCGATTCATGCCAAAGAGTGCAAAATTGAGTATGCCTTACATACCTAGTTATATAACTACGAAACTAACCCAACTTGACTTCCCGCCTTTAATATTACTTATGTACAATAGAATATATTGTGAACTAGTATTAGCAACCAATCAACATATTTGGAAAACTTAGCATCACCAAAATAGTAACCAGGCATTAAGCACTTAATCTATCAATCAAGGGTGTTATTTTAACCCTTTTCTTCTCCAATTACACCCATATACTATACATGCTCTTTTAATATTCATCGAAACAGCCTCATCTTGATTACACTATCCAAACAATATGCAAACCAGATTGGGCAGTAAACACATGGAATAATTAGTTCGGTGGTGTGCCGCCACACCTTTCTTTTATATTTAAATTCAAACTAGTGACACCTTTCTCCAACATCAACCTAGCATCCCATAACATATTCATACAAAAACAATTCACAGAATAGACCCAAATCCCATTTATTGTAGCAATCAATTATTGAACTCATCATCCCTTGAGTTCTTAATAACAACAAATCCATAATTCTTTATTAAATTCATACATAAGGAGAACAAAATGGGAAGTCACCTTACCTTAATTCTACAACTTATTCTTTTAAATTGAACTCCTTACGAACTTCAACTTTCACTTTTCTTCACACTTTAAACTAAAGAAGAAAAGAAATCTGATAATAACAAAGAAAAGTGAGAAAGGAGTTTGTTCCATATTCTGCCATGAATCAATTATTAAGAACATATATAATGTTTTCCTAATCTTTCTTGAGATAATTAAGATAAACCATAAGTGATTTCACTTACCATGGCTTGTAAAGCTTGGGGCTTCTTCATGAACCCTAAAAGGAAAATAGGGTTATTCTTTGTTGTTCAAAAGAAAGTAGAGAGAATTTTGGAAGTAACCCTTTTTTGTGACTTATGAATAATGGAAAATCACCAGCAATGTGGCCTTATAAAGTCCCTAATTTTTGCCATCCACTTAGCTAATTCTGGACAACAAATTTAATAAAATCAGTCTAAGTAGGTAATGCACCTACTTAGGGAGGTCAAGCAACTCAAAATTTCAAAGCAGGTGATGCACCTATATGCTTAATTTCTTAGTTGGGCTCAGTTATATTTGGGCCTTTGCAGATTTGAGTATTGGGCCTTTTCTCCTTTTTCCTTCTTCATTTACTTAATTTGGGCCCAAATAAGTATACCAATAAAGGCCCAAAGCTGATTCATGGACTTGGTCCACTAACTTGTCTTAAATAACCCTAGTAGGTGACTCACCTACTAGCTTAATTAAGTCAATCCACCACCTCAACATTTCATTCCATTTCCATCTCGTATTCACCTTAATCTAGCTTACACCTTGTACCTACCTGGTTACTTTAAACGTAAGATTCAAATACCAACTTAGAATTGCAAGTTAAATAGTTGTATTGATATTATCTTTATCATGTCACACAAAAAGGTGCGGGAAGAGTCTCGAAGTCCATTTAAACCATTAATATTCGCATAAAAAATCTCATTCATTACCTACCACAAGTGTATTCCAAGTTACATATAAATAGAAAATGTACATGGAACATATGGGGTGTCACATTAGCATCCTCGGACTCTTCCACAACAATGAATTCAACTTGGCAACCACAAGTTGTTGTTCACATAACTTAATCACAACTGTGTAAACCTTGGATGCGAGTATATAAGCAATACCCTAAAGAGGCAATGAGACATTTTCCCTAAGGTCCATAATCAAAATTATGTCACAAAGAAGGGTATCATATGAATGGAATTCACCCAAAGTGTTTTGAAGATGTAACACTATCCTTGACCTAGTAGTAGTGATACCTTGGTCAAGAATAGAAACACTACTCCCCTTATTAGGGAACACTTATCGTAATGGGAAATCCCTCCCAAGCACAACTTTGGTCTATCAAGTGGATTGTAAATTCCCAAGAAAGTCTTTCCATCATAGGGAAGGATACCAACATCCACAATTAACATGTGCTTATTGTCTTGACCTATCACCAAGTTGGCTGTGTTCCATTTCCCACAACCAAATAATTCATCGAGTTCAAAAGCATAAGTTAACCAAGAACATGGGTCAAGGCTATACTTACTTTGCCCTATGGGGCCATCCTTACAATTAGGCATACCCTCTTTATCATCATTAGAAATATCATGAGTACAAAGAGAGTAGACAAAGGTTTCACACAAGTAAATTTCAACTTTGGTGTCCTTATGCATATACTTACTAGTCTCAAACTTAACACCATTAGTATGATCGACATAGGAAAGACTCAAAAAAGAAGTAGATGGAATACCTAAAGAAATATTGCCTTCTTTTCCAAGAGAGTAGTCCACATAGATATTCAAACCACAACGAGAAGAAAAGGGATCACAATAAAACCATTTCGACAAGTACAATCACAATTCGGGTATTCTAAACATTCAAGCAAATGAAGGTCATCTCCGCTCGATTAATTATTTTGCACACTCTCACTAGTTGTTGCCAACTCATATATAAATGTAGACTCACCTTTTATTTTCATAATGGTAAACTAGTGTGTGAATACTCTTATCACTCGGTAATATAACCTCATTGATGTTACAAGTGCTAGCACTAGATAGACACAAGTTATTTTTACGAAGAGAATCAATTTTGTCATTTATAGGACCTATAGTGTTTGCATATTTACAATACAATTTTGGTCCTCATGCAACCTAGTAACATCAAGAGTATCACAAAGGGTCAACACTTGAAATTATCCTTTAGGAAAACCGCCAACTACATCCACTTGGCTACTACTTGCCACGTCACCAGATTCTATGTATATAGGAGTATAAGAGGCAGCATTGTTACCTTTTAGCCCATATGAAGTATGGTCTTCACCTTGGTTTTGACCATGGTAGCCCACTTGAACCTTTGGGAAGCTCTCATAATAAGGTAGTTTGTTATGTCTTTTCCCCCGCATAAATTCTTCATACCTTAAAGGAGCTTGGTAGTTTTGAGGAGTGGAGTGAATAGAGCTCTTTTGACCATCCTTGTGATCCAACCTTCCACTCATAGTAGATGTAATCCCTTTATGTTATTTTACCCCCCTTTCTAGTCTACCAAAGTTCATTTTTATTCTTTTCATTTCACGATTAAGGGTCTCAAGTCATGTAATATCTCATATTTCTCTAGCTAAAATTAACTCTTAGTCCATGATTTATTGAGTGTAAAATTTTTGAAATACAAAGTTTTTTCCTGTTTAGAGCTCACCAATGTGTAGAAAATTTAGTCATCTTTCCAACTATATAAAATTTACCTAAATCTGATCATCGGGTAACAAGTTATGGCTATTTTAAGTTTCAATCACTAAACACCATCATTAAGACTAGTAGCACGTCGTGGAGTATGTCAAAATGGCAATTGTCAGTTTTCAGTGAGGTACTACAATACCGATGCATCGCGCTATAAATTATTTTAACATTTATCAATTTTTAATGTACCAACGTGATCCACCGCATCGCGACTAACTTCCAGGTCGCATCCAAGATTGCAACGCGATGCCATCATGTCACGCCACCAGCCACTTTCCTAATTGGCAATATCCAGAGACATAGCATGACAGCGCCGTATCGCACCAAGGGCTCAATTTGAAAAAGTTTGACAAATATTGAATATTTCATCCAAGGTTAAAACTATTTTTTCCTATAATCGTTATATGCCCAAATACAGGATTTAATCCCAAAAAACATTTTATGTTGTTCATTATTTAACATTTCCCCTAATCAAAAGGCATTCTCTCACAAAGAGGCAAAAACCCTAGCTTCAAGAATCAAGATTAATCCTCAAGAAATATTTCAAGAACTTCAAGAATCCATAATAATCAGGTATGTTAGGTGTTGATCTATGGGTTTCTTTCACCCATAGAGTCCACGAATCCATTTTTAAAACTATAAGATTGTTGAATTATAAATTTCTATGTTTAGATTAGATTGAATTCATGTTCATGAAATTAGAAGGGTTTCAATCCATGATTTAATTGCAAGATTCATGAAAAATTGAATACCATGTGTGATAAATATGTAATTATCTTGATAAATCCTTGCATTTACAAATTGATTAATGTATCATGATGTTCATGTGTTGGCCATTGTAATGCAAATAATCCATGCTCCCCAAGTTTTTGTTAAATTTCCTATGTGAACTAAATAGTGGAATCATGACATGTTATTATGTGGTCCCCAATCATGTACAATATTATCCCTATAAGTGTTTAATGAAATGCTCATGTGATTTGACTAGAGAAAGCATGACATGTTAATATATGATCCCATTTATGTGAAAGTTCATGTATATGAAGTGTCTAACAAAATGTCTAAATGAGTGTATTATTAGCAAGCAAGTATTGTTATGCCTTTATGATCATGTTATGTTTTTCTTTTTATGCTATCGATTCCTAGGGTATTTTATACCCAACAATTTAGCTGTTTACCTAGATCAAACGTCTATTCTAGAATAGTATCAATTATGTCGTAATCAGAAAAATCCAGTCAGTTACATAAATCAAGAAAACTCAGTATCAGTCCAGTCTAGTTCAGTATAATCAATTCAGTGTATTTCAGTTGGGAGTAGGATTTAACACCGAGCGAGTGTAGGAATGACGACTTCCCCATCTGTAGCAGTCCCTATACTCTAGAACTACATAGCCAGCATAGGATGAGGAGTTACTCGTCAGATTAGGCTTGACTACCTCCTAGGGGTCATACGTTAGATTAAGCTTGGCATCTTGGTTTTCCTGTATTAGTACTCGTGGTACGGTATTAGCATCCTTCCAACTGGGGTCACATGTTTGACCCCTATCAGCTTAGATTTAGGGCATGTCAGTTAGATGATTACCTCCCACGGTCTTAGTTTTAGTCTAGGTTTAGAATTTAGTTCAGTCCTATAGAAACAGGACTATCAAACACAGTGACTCAGTATCAGTAAATCAGTTATTAGTAATTTTAGATAGCAGTTACTAAGTTATCATAACTCATGACTTAGCTTCAAACAATCTCAGTTATAGTATACACGTATGTTCACAGTATTACATACTCAGTATTTACAGTTGTTTTGGTTATCCATGTACTCCAATAGTCAATTACTCTATACTATTCAGTCAGTTATTGTTAATGCATATAAACCCTTGCATTCAAACTTACATCATCTAGCACACCAGTATATTCCACGTACTAACTGCACACTCATTTTTTGCTCTATGATATCCTATATCATAGGTTCGGATGCTCAAGTTCCCGACCGCACTGAGATAGATCCAGTTAGCAGTCGCAGATTTAGTAATGAGTCCTCATCTATCAAGGATAAACTTTTATTTTAGTATTTGAGTTTATCAGAAGTTTTGTAGTTGGGGTTAGTTGGGGGCTTGTCCCATCAACTCTACTTTTAGACAATTTAGATTAGAGGCTTTCAGACTAGATTTTCAGATAGTATTCAATATTATGGATTAATATTTCAGAAGTTATGTTTTATCAGTATTTTAAATTTTGAATCTTATGGCATTTTTACCTAGTTTTGCAATTATTTTAGTATTTTTATCTAGTGCTCATAGTAGATATCAGTCATGAGTTAGCTTGTGGTCCTTTGGTTTTGTAAGCATCGTGTAGCACCCAGGATGATATAAGCAGGAAGAGCACAAAAGAGTACAAGGTATTTTCAAAGGTTCAAGTTTAGGATTGAAGACTTTTTGGAGCCTTTTCAAGGCTTGTTCATGCAAATGGAAGCTTATGAGAGCATGATGCCTTCAACCAAGGGAGTGTATTTTCTAAAATATGAAGAAAAGTTTTGAATACACTCTAAGGAAGCCTTGAATACACTCTAAAGATGCCTCAACTTAACGATATTATGGTCTTTTGAGACTCCTTTTTTACACTCCAAAGGAGCACCCTTCATTAAAGGTATTTTAGATATTTTCTTGTATTAGTATAAATAGATCTTTAGCTTCCATTTGTCATTAGTTTTGAAGAATTGATTGAGTGAAACTCAAATTGTGTTTTCTTTCCTTAGTGTAGGTCTTCGAAAAATCATTGTAGTGTAGGTCTTGGAATAGACATTGAAACTAGGCTTATCAAAGAGTGTGGAATCACACTTGTTGACATTTTTGAAAGAAAGGTTAGGTGCTTGAGGAGTTGATCCCTTTGTGTCAACCTATGAATGAAGTGATATCTATCAACAGTGAGGTATGTTAAGTGTTTATTATACACTTAGGTGCTAATCATTAGAGTTGGTTTATGATTCATTGAATGCAATTTTCTTCTTGTTTCTACTTCATCTCCCCATTCTTTAGTTACTGATTTTTGCTTATTTAGTCTTGAATTTCGGTTATAGCTTTGTTTTACCTATCATTTGGTATCAAGATCCATGAATTAGAGTTGTTCCCACAACTTCAAGCCTATGATCTAAGAAAATCTAACAAACAAAGAGTCTAGAGTCAAGAAAAATCACAAAAAAGTAGTTTTTTATGTTGAAGTAGTACATCCAAAACTTGTACCTTAGATCTACTAATTTTTAGTTTGTTTTGATAGTTTCTACTGCTAGATTCTTGTTCTCTGACACTTAAAGGGTCTAGATCTAAGTTTAGAGAAAGATTTAGTTGTTTTTGAGCTAGATCCACCATTGTTGAGGTGTGTTTGAAGCAGTGAGATCTCATGGTAGATATATTGTTTGTGGCATTTTATGGCTAATTTTTTGTTGGTTAAGCTTTTCTCGGCAAAAGGAACGTAGATCTAAAAGAAAATTTGAATTTAGGGTTCATTTGCCTAGTTGTCAAACTGTGGTCAACTCTTGAATATTGATCTTATTCATCCACCATCCTCAAAGCTTGTTGAAGAAGAATATTCAAGTAGATTATTTGATCCAAAAAGGGAGAAGAAAGAGAGTGTACAAAGTATTTGTACAAGAATATTCCCTAGCATATTCTAAGTCTTCGAAAAAGGAACAAGGGACAAGGGGACAAGAAAGTACAATTGAAAGTACACTTGAGGGGACCAATCCATTTTGAATTCATTTGAAGCTCCAAAAGGGCTACAAACCTTCAATATTTCCCTCCCAAACAAAATTTCTTCTTCTCCGAAATGTTTTTGGCAGAAAAAAGAGATTTGGGGACTTGAAAATTTTGAAAAGTGACATCCAACCACAAGCTGCCACATCATTACTTTATGAACAACCAAATTGAGTCCTAAAATTAGATTTCTAAGTTTCAATTTATTGTTTCTAGTTTCTTTTGTTTTTATTCTATCACTAATTAGCAAAATTGTAAGTACCTACTCCGTTGGTAATTAGGCTTGAGTCCGTTTGTTCTTTTCTTCCCTTTTTAAGTGTTTTTCTCGTTGTTAAGTGATAGTAATTTGTTGGTTCAAGTCTTGACATCATCTTTATTTGAGTCACATCATACAAAAATTTATTCTAGGCTAAATTAGATTCATCACTCATTCACTTTCCAAGTACATGCAATGATTTTGACACTTATGAGACCAAGTTTGAGGAAAGAACCCAGTGTGAGAGTGGTGAGGCTCTTTTTGAACTAACTTGTTTGTTTGTTTTCTAGGTTTTCTCTTTGCTGATTTTTGCTTCTTATTAGGTATAATTGTGATGGCAAACAAAGGTACCACATCGCAACCTTTGGGAAATGACGCTTTGGGAGTATTGTTGGCTAAGATAGAAGCACTAAGCCATGACTTTAAATGGTATCAAGTCCTTCCTCAACCAAATCCGGTTCCCACTCTCCAAACATCCCTAAACCGAACTCAATCCATCTAAGTCGGAGAAGTGGTAGATTTAGCACCTAAGGAGAAAGCTAAGCCTCAAGATGGAGAGAAAATAAATGGTAGGGTACAAGAATGATGTGAAGGAAGGAGGGAAAAGGAAAGGGGAACCATGGGTTGTGAAGTTGGAAGTGGAAAGAAATGCTTGATTATGGATCTTGACCACAAATAATCCCTATTACTCACTAACCAAATTACTAGCCTTTTTCCTAGTATTTTCTCTTCTCATGTGCAGGTTCAACCCCCAAGAATTCCCAAGTGGAAACCCAAGGAAGTTCCCTTCAATCCCTTGGCAGAAAGTCCCAATTTTTGGATAAGTGATGCAGAAATTAGCCCAAAGGTCCAACTTGACATATTCCCTTGTAATGTCGAGCATGAAGGCTGCCCTAATGCAAAACCAAGTGAAGAACACACTGCCATTCCTCAAATACTATTGGGGAGGAAGGCACACGTAGCCATAAAGGCCCGAAAGAACCAATCCATAACCTGGTACTTCTCTTGCATGTAACTATGACAACCAAAGGTTTAGACAAATATAATATTATGCATTTATGAGACTAACTATAATGGAAAGCAAAAAATAATATATACGACACTTAGCCATAGGGGCCACCACATCTAAAAGACAAGACACTACTATGTTTAACTTTACATTAGTCTATAAAGCCTATAAAAGATACATAGACTTATCTAGGGTCGGGACAAACTCCCAACCTACTATTGAGTTCAATGCAATACCTAAACATATGGAACAAATTCAGAAAGCCCCGAATCAACCTGGAGCTCCTCATTAGTCACTGAATAGAGTGTGCTTCTACTTAGGAGGTGTAATAGCTGAAGCACCTATGCTTGCAGCATGAAATACAGGTCCCCTGTGAGGGACGTGAGTACGAAAATATGTAACAACACATGATACAAGAGCTCAATATAAATCAGATACCAGTGAATAAATAGTGCATGTAGACCACCTTTATATTCTTGAAGGATCAGGTACATTACAGTCCTTTCTTTATTTTACCTTTCTTACTTCATAATCTTTGCATGTCATATAATACAAATGACTAGTTGATCCGTGGTAAATAGAAAAATCGTGATCGGCCCATGCTATGCTTAGGCCTCTGAGCTACCACCCATAGATAAACATTGGGATCAGCCCATGCTAGGCTTATGCCCTTGAGCTTCCACCCACATATAAAGGTATCGAGATCGGTCCATGCTAGGCTAATGCCCCTGAGTTGCAACACGTTTTACAAATTTGCATTACATAGTTTGTTTAATCTTTGAGATTGTTACTTTGGTGGTCATAATATTATGGTACCTTAAAACAGTAATCTACAAATAAGAGACATGTAAATGGGCACTTAATGTAATAATAATCAGGTAAGGAGTTGTTGTCACACATATGAAGTGTTTAGGAGATGAAAATAACAGATGAGTCTTATTTGAGTAAACGGAGAACTCTTGAAATTCTTTAGTGAAAACAGACATGCAGTTTTAATAATAAGCATGTATTGAGGTATTTTAACATGTTGGAGACTGGGAATAAGGTCATTGAGTATATGGGATATAATACGCTTCCATTATATATCACTTTTTATATGATAACCTTGGAATCTTACTTGATGGACCAAATATCCGATTTAATGCTAAAGAGTACAAATTAGAGTATGCCTTACATACCTGATTATATAACTCCAAAACTAACTAACTTTCACTTCCCACCTATTAGATTACTTATCTTTAATAGATGATATAGTAAACTAATATTAGCAACCAACCAACACCTTTAGGTTATTTAAGTTCAACAAAATAGTAACCTGGTTGTAAGCTCTTAATCTATCAATTAAGGGTGTTATTTTAACCCTTTTCTCTTCCAATTAGATAGAGATACCATACATTCCCTTATAAGGTTCACCGAAACCACCTTGGCTTCATTACACATTCCAAACAATACGCAAAATAGATTGCACAGTAAACAAATGCAATAATTAGTTAGGTGGTGTACCTCCACACCTTTCTTCCATATTTCATTACAAACTAATCAAACATTTCTCTAAAATAAACCTAGCATCCCATAGCATATACATACAAAATAGTCCGTAAAACAGTCCCAAATCCCTTTTATTGTAGTAATCACTTATTGAACTCATCATCTCTTGAGTTCTAAAAACCAACACATTCATAATTCTCTCTCAAATTCATATATAAGGAGAACAAAATGGGGCAATCACGTTACCTTAATTTTGTAACTTATACTTAAATTTGAACTCCTCATGAACTTTAACTTTTAATTTCCATCACACTTTAAACCAAAGAATAAAAGAGATCTCTCAATTTAAACCAAAAATAAAAGAGATCTCTCAATAACAAAGGAAAAGTGAGCGAGTCATGGTTCTATATTCTACCATGTATTTATAATTAGAAACCTATAACATGTTTTCCTAATATTCCATGAGATAATAATCTAAAACTTGAGTGTTTTCACTTACCTTAGCTTTCAAAGATGAGGATTTCTTCAAGAACACTAGAAGAAATTGTAGGGTTGCTATTGTTATCCATGTTAAGAAAGGGAGAAAGCTAAAATTTAAAAAGGAATATTTTGGTTAAAATGAGTAAAATGGCCATATATATTGATCCTATATTGAGCCCTTATTATTGACCTCATTTCCAGCCACAAATTAGTCAAGTAGGTGATGCACCTACGTAAGGGTTCAAGCTGCTCAAAATTTCAAAATAGGTGATGCACCTACTTGCTTAAATTCTTATTTTGAGCTCAAATAAATTGGGCCTTTGGTAAATTTAAGTGTTGGGCCATTTCTCCATTTTCTTCCTCTTTTTTTCAATTTGGCACAAATGAGTACATTAGTTTAGGCCTAAATCTGGTCCATAGCCATGGGTCCTTTAATTTGGTCCATAAAGCTTAAGCAGGTGACTCACCTACTAGCTTAATTAAGTCAAGCAAGTACCTCAATATTTTATTCCATTTCCAGCTCCTCCTGATTCCTTTAATAGAACTTTCAACTTGTACACACTTGGTCACTTTAAACTTTAGATCCAAATACTAGCATACAATCCCAAGTTTAAATATTTGTATTGATGTTAACTTTATCGTCTCACATAAAAAAGTATGGGCAGCATCAATAATTTCATCTTCACCATTAATACTTGCATAAAAAATCTCATTTGTTATATATACCATAAGGCTATACCAAGATACCTATAAATAGTGAAACTACATGCAATGTATGTGGTGTCACATCCTCCCCTCCTTAGAAACATTACCTCATATATTTGCATAACTATCCAACCAAAACAAGTTCAAGCCTAAGTTAAATATCCCTATTATCCTCTAGTACTTATATATTATACTTACTCAATCTTGCTCCAATTTTGCATCTTGGACTTTTTCTTTGTATTTGAACAAATGGGGGTACATAGATTTCATTGCTTCTTCAACTTTCCATGTTATCTCTTCTACTTGTGGGTTTCTCCAACGCACTTTTACCAAAGCTATTTCTTTATTCCTTACCTTTTTAACTAGTTTATCTAGGATAGTAATTGGTATTTCTTTATAGGTGAGATCTACCATAACTTGTATATCCTAAGTAGGAGTAATATAAGATGGATCAGCCATGCACTTCGAAGCTTTGAGATGTGAAATACTAGATGAACAATTTAGAGCTCTTGAGTTAGCTCTAATTCATAAGCAACTTGGCCAAACCTCCAAATAATCTTGTATGTGTCTATATAACGTGGACTTTGTTTTCCTTTATTACCAAATTTCATAACCTCCCTCATTGGTGACATATTTAATAATACCCAATCACCTAGAGAAAACCCTAGCCCCTTTCTTCTAACATCTGCTTATGACTTGTATTGACTTTTAGTTGTCTCTAGCAACTTGGCCAAACCTCCGAGTAATCCTGTATGGGCCTATATAATGTGGAATTAGTTTTCCTTTCTTACAAAATCACATAACCCCCTTCATTGGTGACGCCTTTAAGAATACCCAATCACCTATGGCAAACTCTAACCCCCTTCTTCTATCATCTGCATATATGAGTTGTGTCAACTTTGAGCTATCTCCAGCTGTTGTTGGATCACTTTAACCTTTCCCATAGCATGATGAACAACATCTTGCCCGAATAAGGTAGTTTCTCCCACATCAAATTATCTAATTGGTGATCTACAATTTCTTCCACATAAAGCTTCATATGGTTCCATTTTGAAACTTAAATGATAGCTATTGTTCTAAGCAAACTCGATGAGAGGTAAATGATCATCCCAACTACCTTTAAAGTCCAAAACACAAGTTTGTAGCATATTTTCTAGCATTTGAATATTACGTTCTGCTTGTCCATCTGTTTGAGGGTAAAAAGTTGTACTTAGATTCACTTGTGTCCCCAAATTTCTCTGAAAAGACATCCAAAAATTTGTAGTTAATTGAGCACCTTGATCTGATTTAATAGAGATTGGTACTCTGTGTAGTCAAACTATCTATTTGATATACAATTTGGCATACTCTTCAATTGTATAAGTATTCTTAACTGGTAAGAAGTGTGCTGATTTGGTAAGCCTATAAACTATCACCCATATGGAATCAAACTTTCGAGATGTATGAGGCAAACCAGTGGAAAAATCCATGTTGATGATGTCCCACTTCCATATTCGAAGATCTATACATTGCATATAACACCGGGATTTCGATGCTTTACTTTAACTCTTTGACCACTTAGACATTTAGCTACAAATTTTGCAATTATCATCTTCATGTTACCTCACCAATACATTTCTATCAAATCATGATACATTTTAGTTTACCCCAGGTTTATGGAATACCTTGAATGATGTGCTGCTGTCATGATTCTCTTTTTTAGCCCATCTACATTAGGTACACATAATATGTTTTGGCACCAAAGTACTACCTCTTGCATTAGCTCAAATAACTTTGTCATACGATATTGTGCATTCTCCTTATGTTTTAATATATGGGATCTGCATATTGCTTCTCTTTCACTTCAGCTACTAGCGAAGATCATGACACATTATGCCCTTTATTTGGAGTTAAAAGAAGGCGACCTCCCAAATTTTCTTATTGGTGCAGATCTTTAGCCATCCCTTGTCTTTCTATAGATGGTGCCATGGACTTCTGACATAGCGGATCTGCTAGCACATTTTCTTTCCCTAGAAGATAAGAGTTATCAACGTCATAGTCTTTTAATAATTCAAGCCATCTTCTCTGCCTTAAATTTAGTTTCTTTGAATTAAAGATATATTGGAAACTCTTGTAGTCTGTATATATGTCAACATGAATCCCATACAAGTAGTGATGCCATATCTATAAGGCCAATATAACCGCTACTAGGTCTAGATTATGTGTTGGATATTTCTTCTCATGTGGTCGCAATTTTCTTGAGGCATATACTATGACATTAACATGCTTCATCAATATACATCCTAAGATAATTTTTAACGTATCACAATACATTGCATACCCCTCTGTACCTTTGGGAAGCACCAATACGGGTGTAGAAGTCAACTTATTATTCAGATCTTAAAAACTCCTTTCACATGCATCATTCCATTGAAACTTGGAAGCTTTGTGTGTTAACTTTGTTAAAGGTGATGAAATTGAACAAAACACTTCAACAAACCTCCTATAATAACCTGCAACCTCCAATAAGCTATGAACCTCCATAGACGTTGTAGGTCTTGGCCAGTTTTTCACAGATTCTATCTTTTCAGTATCAACCATTATCCCTTTATCAAATACAATATGAACCAAAAATGCCACAGATTTTAACCAAAAATCATATTAGAGAACTTCGCATATAACTTACAATTAAGAAGAAACAATAACACCTGTCATAAGTGACTGGAATGGTCCTCCTTTGATCTCGAATAAACCAGAATATCATCTATAAAATCTATAATGAACACATCCAAGAATGGTTGAACACGCTATTCATCAAATCCATAAAATTTGTGGGTGCATTATTTAGTCCAAAGGACATGACTAGAAACTCATAATAACCATACCATGTTTGAAAAGCTATCTTGGGTATATCATTCTCTTTGACCCTCAATTTGTGGTAATATGACCTCAAGTCAATCTTTGAAAAGAAATTGGTGCCTTGCAACTGCTTGAATAAGTCATAAATTCTCGAAAGGAGCAATTTGTTCATAATAGTCACTTTATTTAGATATCGGTAGTCAATAGACATTCTCAATGAGACATCTTTTTTATAAAAATAACACTGGTGCTCCCCAAGGGGACATATTAGGCCTTATGATTCCTTTTTCTATCAAGTCTTTTAATTGCTCTTTTAACTCCCATAATTCTGTCGGGGACATTCTATACGGAGGAATTTAGATTGGTTGAGTACCTAGAATTACATCAATACCAAACTCCACCTATCATTCTGGTGGCAAAATAGGAAGATCTTCAGGAAATAAATCAAAAAATTTATTTACCACTGGAATAGTTTGAAGAGTTAGTGGCTCCACATCTATTTCTTTCACTCTAACTAGATGATATATGTAACCCTTGGAAATTATCCTTTTTTCCTTAAAATAAGAAATAAATTTACCTCTTGGCGCACTAATATTACCCCTCCATTCAAGGACTGCCTTTCTTGGAAAATTGAAATGCACCCACTTAGTTCAGCAATCTACTGCGGCCTAACAAAAAGCACACCAATCAATACCCATTTTAGCATCAAAATCTACTATTTCTAACTCAACCAAGTCAGCCATTGTATCACGACCACAAATAGTTATTATAAAATTTTGATACATTCTTCTAGCTATAATAGCTTCACCAACTGACGTAGATACTTTAAATGGCGTAACTAGCAATTCTAGTATTCTTTTGAACTTCCCAGCAACCAATAGAGTGACATATGATAATGTAGAATAGGTATCAATTAAAATATACACATATTGTGAAAAGATGGAAAATGTACCTGTAACAACATCTGGAGAAGCCTCTAAATTTTTTTGATCTACTAACGCATATATATGATTCTGAACTACCCTAGAGCTAGCTGCTCCCTCAGCACCTCTCTCACTACCCATAGTCCTTACACCTCTACCTGAATGAGGCACCAATGATAATAATACAATGGCTGATCCAGTAGATCGTGCCATACCACCTATGCCTCTTGGTGTGCATTCTCTCATCATATGCCCCGATATAAGACACTAAAAGCAGGCATTGGTCCCTGACCTACATGCACCTAAATGAAGCTTTCCATATAGTTTGTATGGCTATCGAGGAGGCCTTAAGTGTCTCATACTCCCTTACTCTTGATACCCCGTTGTTCATGAACTCTGACTCTCACTTCTTTGTCAAAAATGGTTGCCTTTGGATCGTTAAAACTGTGGTGGAGTACTAGCTGTAGTATGGAAAGATAATGGCCTAGGAGATTTATTAGAAAAATAAGGCCTGAACTCACCTTGGGATCCTATGAACTACCCCATAGATCTAGCCCTCTTAGAACACCCTATTTACAATTCTTGTATTCTTCTTGTTTGGCTCTAATCCTTTATTTTTCGTGTAAAATCTTGTATCCTTGCTATGTCCATGTCATTGTTCAAAGCAGCAATAGTACAATCTCTAACCAGATATAGGTTGAATCTATTCACATAACAATCAACGCTATCATCCATTGTATCTACTAGATTAGGAGTATACCTACCTAAAGAGTTACTTGGCAGATATGGGTCTAATTTTTTTGTACTCCCTCAAGCTCATATTCCCTTGGCAAAGATTTAGGAACTGATCTGTACAAGCCTCTCGAATAATTAATGGATGATAATGACCAAGACATGCCTTTTTGAACTCTTTCCAAGTAGCTGAAGGTGTATCGATAGATCGTTTCCATTCTTCATACCAAAATATAGCCTTCCCTTTGAATCCATATGCTGCTAGCTCAACTATTTAGTTACCCAATACATGCATGACATCTAGAGACCTTTGTATTTGATCAATAAAGTCCTTTGGGTCTTCATTAATAATTGATCCAAAGAATGTGGGAGGATGCAATATAAGAAAATCCTATGTCCATAGATAATACAGGAAAATACTAGGAACCACGAAACAAACACCAAAACAGTCCGCATGTTTGAAGAACTGAGGACCACTATAGTGACCACTCTCGGATTCACTACAAAAACAATGAAAATACAATAATAAAAAGATATTGAAGGTGTAAATACACAAAACAGCAACTATATAGCGAGATGGACAACAATAACAAGATAGGAACAAAAAATGATTTTACTAACAAGAGTTAGAAATGGTTACAAGAAATTAAACTACTACAAGATTAGAATAAAATTAAAGGGATAGTTACATAGACTTATTGAATTTATAATCTTAAGAACCCAAGAGCATTTTCCACTCTTAGACCTTTAAAACTACGCAAAACATTTACCTACCTCTTAAAAAGATACAAGGTTGGAATCCACCTCACAAGCATCACATTTCCCACCCATGAGATCAATAAGAGTGATTCTAGACTTTATGTGTAATACCCCGGGAAATATTTCATTGAAATTTAGCGCGTAAATGTGTTGGGTTCTATCATTTAGAATGAATTATAAATTTTTCTGTGCGGAATATCTTATATTATGACCCATCATTAGGTAGAGTATCAAATAATATTTCCAACGATATGTGGATCATCCAAAATAGACACCCGAGCAACGAGTTATGAACATTCCGATCGAACTGTGAATAGTAGTAAATAGTAAAACGTGCAGGAAAAAGTACTGAGGCCTGACGTATTTTTGGTCCAACTTTAAACAATCATAACTCATTGTACATAATGATCTATGTGATCTACTATATATCAATAGAAAGCTCTACAAGTCCTCTTTTTAATGAAATTGGTTTAATCCGATTTGTCTATCGGAGCAAAATGTTATGGTCGATCTACTTTAGCCTATCAAAAGTAAATTTTTGGGTCAACTTCAAATGATCATAACTCCTCATACACAATGATCTTGGTAAGATATTATATATCAATGGAAATATATGAGAGTCCTCTTTCTAATAAAATTAGTTTCATCTAATTTGGATATCGGAGTAAAACGTTATGGTCGATCCACTTCAGACTATCAAAACAGTCCACCAAAGGACACATTCGAGAATTATTTAATTTTCAGGGGCATTATGGTCATTTCCCCTCAACCAAAATCTATCCAAACCCTATATTAAAGCCTATTAGAAGCATTATATGTCATAATTCATCAAATTCCCTCTAAAAGAAAACCCTAAGCTCCTACATCCAACTTCAAGAACCTCCAAAGTTCACCATTTATTCAAGATTCCAAGTTCCTAGTTCAAGAAATTCAAGAACCTCCAAAGTTCACCATTAATTCTATAAATTTATTTAACATTCAAGGTTCCTAGTTCAAGAAGAACTCTCTTTTGTTCTTGTGCCCACAAGTAATTTTCTTTACAAAGACATGATTTTTATTTGATTTTTACAAATTTGAAGCATGAACTCATATGTTTTGATGATTATTATGAAACATTGATGTTTATGATTTTGAAAGTTGAATTTACATGTGTGGAGATACAAAGCATGAATCTTGAATGATATTTATCATGATTTTAATATTTGGGTCATGAATCCCGATTGGAAATTGTGTTTTTTCAAGAAAGTGTGTGTTATAAGCACGTTGATATTGAATATTTGAGATATTTTAAATTATTTGACCTTTTGGTCTTAATGGAGTTGTTTTGAACTCAAGTGTGAAAGAAATCCACAATGTGGTTGATTTTGATAGATGGGAAGCATGATGGCTCCTAGTGTATATTTATATATTACTGAAATTGTTTTATTATGGATTGTCTTTGAAATATGCTGAGCTAAGTCTGGGAGAAATCTTTAGCACCGAGTAGGAGGTATAAAGTGACCTTACTTTTCTAGAACTACGTGCCCTCATAGGAGTGAGACTTAGGCTAATTTATATAGTGATCACTAGTTGATTTGGATTTGATATGAATAGTCCTACTCTAATGTCAAGGAAAGGATGGCTCTCCCTAACGTGGGTTGTACACTGGACTATATGTAGCTAACATAGTTTATGTCGGTTATCGGATCTCCTAGTGTGTGTGTGTGTGTTTCCTTGTGTGTATGGTGAACGGTGAGGTGATTTGAAAGTGGAATTATGAAGGTTACTCTTTCAAAAGATTTAAATAATATTTATATTATAAGAATAATATTCTTCATGAATTGAAAGTAATTGATAAATTATATGATGACTCACATATGTTGTTATACTTATTTTATCCTCTCATGATTATGATGATTTTCTTCAAGCTATGTGAGTCTTTCATACATCCTGCATATTTCTTAAAAATATTTATGATGATGATGTTTATAAAACTGCATACACCTACATATACTCGGTTCCTTTCCATGGTACTGACCCATATCTTCGGATATGGGCTATATTATCTCAGAATGTAGGTTGAGGTGTTCATTTATAGGTTCGACATTAATTCTTCGAGCATGCTATTCTATATTCTCTGTTGTGGTGAGTCCTCATGTTTTGAGATGCGATGTCTGATGTTGGTTTCACAGAATTATTTACATTTGATAACTGAGTATGAGTCAGTTGGGGCATGTCTCAATGGCTCACTTGTTTTATTGATTTTCTTAGAAGCTTTTTAAACTAGTGTAGATGTTGAGAGTTGACTAATAAGTCATATTTTGTTATCTTTCTAAAATTCTTTTATTCTTGGATGATGATTACTCTGTTGATATTTGAGGGTTATTTATGGAAACCTCGTTGATTCATGTTGAACTAAATGAAAATGGCTCAAAGGGTTAGCTTGGGGCTATTCGTATACTTAAGCACCGTGTGATGTTTCGGGACCCATTTTTAGGGTGTTACAAACATTGCATCAGAGCCTAAGATTTTAAGGTGTCCTAGGGAGTTTGACAAGCCGCGTTAAGTAGAGTCTTGATCATCGGTGTGTAGCGTGCCACATCTATGAGCAAAAGGCTACAAGAAGTTTTAGGGAAAAGTCTGATTCTTTCTTTTAGAAGTCTATCATGCTTAAAATATCTCTCTCTGCTATTGATTCGTGCTCTCCTCTTTCAAAAATATGCCTCTATTGATTATTGGACCTGAATGGTCAAGTTTTACTTTTTGGGTGCATCCGTGTTTGAGTGGTCTGGGAATTCTGTGTCACCCAAGAGTAATTTTATCTCTTACCTTAAAGGTAGAAAGCTTATTTCCAAGGAGTGTACTTACCATTTTGTTAGAGTCAGAGACATTAAGTCTAAGATTCCAACTCTCCAGTCTGTTAATGTCGTCAATAAGTTTTCTAATGTCTTTCTCGATGATCTCCCAGGGATACCTCTTGATAGAAAGATAGATTCGGGATTGATCTTCTTCTCGATACTCAGCCCATTTCTATTCCTCCTTACCATATGACCCCTACAGAACTTAAAGAGTTGAAAGAGAAACTCAAAGATCTACTAGATAAGGGTTTCATAAGGCCCAGTGTTTCTCATTGGGCTGCTCCTGTGTTGTTTGTGAGAAAGAAAGATGGCTCTTTGCGTATGTGCATTGATTACCGCCAATTGAATAAAGTCACCGTAAAAAATAAGTACCCCCTTCCGAGAATAGATGATTTTTTTTACCAATTAGAAGGTGTAAGTTATTTCTCAAAGATAGACCTTCGTTCGGTCTATCATCAACTCAAAGTTAGGGAGTGTGACATCCCAAAAACCACTTTCCGAACTAGTTATGGCCATTTTAAGTTTCTTGTTATGTCTTTTGGGTTTACTAATGCCCAGTAGCTTTAATGGACCTCATGAATTGAGTGTTTAGACCATATCTGGTTATGTTTTGCCATAGTGTTCATCGATGATTACCTGGTGTACTCCCGTAGTCAGGATGAACATTCTGATCATCTCCGAACAGTCTTGTAAACCCTTAGAGATCACAAGTTTTTTGCCAAGTTCAGTAAGTATGAGTTTTGGCTGAGGTCAGTTGCTTTTCTGGGTCTTATCATTTCTTCTGAGGGTATTAGAGTTGATCCCCAAAAGACTGAAGCGGTTAGAAATTGGCCAAGACCTATTTCTCCGACTGATATCCAAAGTTTCTTGGGTTTAACGGGCTATTACCGCTATGTTGTTGAGGGTTTCTCCTCTATAGCATCTCCTATAACTTGGTTGACCCAAAAGAAAGTGAAGTTCTTGTGGTTCGAATCTTGTGAGAATAGTTTTCAGGAGTTGAAGACTTGACTCACTTTAGCCCCTATTTTGACTTTGCCTAATGGTGTTGATGGTTTTGTGGTATACTGTGATGCTTTGAGAGTTTGGTTGCGTTGCGTATTGATGTGAAGGATAACGTGATAGCTTATGCTTCTAGACAGTTGAAACCCCATGAGATAAATTACCCCACCCATGACCTTGAGTTGGTTGCTGTTGTGCTTACTTTGAAAATATAGAGACACTATTTGTATGGTGTCCATGTTGATGTTTTCACTGATCATAAGAGTCTGCAGCATGTGTTTACCCAGAGAGAATTGAATCTTAGGCAGAGATGATGGTTAGAATTGTTAAAGGACTATGATATGAGTGTGTTGTACCATCTAGGCAAGGCTAATATTGTGGCAGATGCCCTAAGTAGAGTGTCCATGGGTAGTGTTTCACATGTGGTATAAGGCAAGAAAGAGTTGGCTCATGATGTACATCGTTTGGCTAGATTGGGGGTTAGGTTGTTTGACTCTCCTGAAGGTAGTATAGGGGTTCAGAGTAGTTCCAAATCCTCCTTGGTTTCAAAAGTGAAGGAAAAGCAATACTTAGATGCTAGTTTGATCAGACTGAAGGAGTTAGTCAAGGACCAAATAGTAGAGGTTTTCTCCCAAGGGGGAGAAGGTTTGTTGAGATTGCAGGATAGATTGTGTGTCCCGAATGTTGATGATCAGAGACACAGGATTATGGATGAAGCGCACGGGGCGCAATATTCTATTCATCCTGGTGCCACCAAGATGTACCGAGACTTACGGGAAATCTATTGGTGGAGTGGCATGAAGAAAGATATAGCAACATTTGTAGCTAAATGTGCAACATGCCAACAGGTTAAGGTTGAACACCAAAGACCTGGTGGTATGATGCAAAAGTTTAGTATTCCCACCTTGAATTGGGAAGAGATAACTATAGACTTCGTGATTGGTTTACCTCCTTCTCGACGCCATCATGATTCCATTTGGGTTGTGGTTGATAGGTTGAATAAGTCTACTTATTTCATGCCTATTCATACTTCATATACTGCTGAGGATTACGCTAGATTGTATATCCGAGAGCTAGTTAGAGTGCATGGAGTTCCCTTGTTAAACATTTCGGATAGGGGTACTCAGTTAACTTAGCAATTTTGGAAAGCTTTTCAGAAGGATCTTGGTACCCAAGTGCTTTTGAGTTATGCTTTTCATTCGCAGACCGATGGTCAGGCTGAGCAGACCATCCAGACCTTAGAGGATATGTTGAGAGCTTATGCACTTGACATTAAGGGATGTTGGGATGATCACTTACCGTTGATAGAGTTTGCTTATAATAACAGTTTCCACTCTAGTATTGGCATGGCTCCGTTTGAAGCCTTATATAGAAGGAAGTGTAGATCACCCATAGGTTGGTTCGAGGTGGGTGAAGCGGCTATGAGTGGTCCTGATTTGGTATTTAAGGCTATGGAAAAAGTAAAGTTGATTAGGGAAAGGTTGAAAATTTCACCCATGATGGGGGTGAAGAGATTCGAAAAAAAGGGGAAGCTTAGTCCCCGTTGTGTTGGTCCTTACAAAATTCTTAGCCGTGTTGGTAAGGTAGCTTATGAGGTTTAGTTTCCTTCCGAGTTGTCCTCTGTTCATCCAATATTCCATGTCTCCATGCTTAGAAAGCATATTAGCGATGCTGTGGTAGTGGATTCCTCTGTGAGTGCTGACATTCAAGAAAATCTTTCTTTTGATGAGATTCCTGTTGAGATTCTTGATTTCAGTGTTTGAAGACTAAGGAACAAAGAAGTTCCCTTAGTCAAGGTGTTCTGGAGAAACCAATCTGTTGAGGGTGCAACTTGGGAAGATGAGGCGGATATGCGATCCAAGTACCCGTACCTATTTTCTGCGAACTCCGATCAACCCAAAGGTACCATTCTTTCCTAAATCATAAACTTTCGATAAAATTTGCAGCAGTTCAGCTGTCATTTATTATGTGTTCTGTTGTAGTTTCTTGAATTTATGCATTCTATGTTGCATTCAGAGTGAGAAACGATGTGGTGATGAGTCTAACAAATGGTTTTCTCTTTATGCTCTATTCCCTATCTAATCTTTGAATTTCTAACGTCATTTGAGGATGAATATTTTCAAGGTGGGGATGATGTAATACCCCGAGAAATTCTTCATTGAAATTTTGTGCGTAAACGTATTGGGTTCTATCTTCTAGAATGAATTATAAATTTTTCCGTGCGGAATGTCTTACATTATGACCCACCATTGCATAGAGTATCGAATAAGATTTCGAAGGATATGTGGATCATCCAAAACGGACACCCAAGTGACTAGTTATGAATATTCTGATCGAACTGTGAATAGTAGTAAACAGTAAAACGTGCAGGAAAAAGTACTAAGGACTGGCGTATTTTTTCTCCAACTTTAAACAATTATAAATCCTTGTAGATAATGATCAGGGTGATCTACTATATATCAACGGAAATCACTATGAGTCCTTTTTCCAATGAAATTGGTTTCATCCAATTTGTCTATCGAAGCAAAAATTTAGGGTCGATCTACTTCAGCCTATCAAAATTGAATTTTTGGGTCAAATTCAAATGATTATAACTCCTCGTACACAATGATCTAGCTGAGATACTATATATCAACGGAAAGATATGAGAGTCTTCTTTCTAATGAAATTGGTTTCATCCAATTTGGATATCAGAGTAAAACGTTTTGATTGATCTACTTCAGAATATCAAAATAGTCCAACAAAGGATAGATTCGAAAATTATTTGATTTTTAGGGGCATTTTGGTTCATTCTCCCTGACCCAAAATCCATCCAAACCTTATATTAAATCCTAGTAGAAGCATTATATATTATATTTCATCAAATTCCCTCTAAAAGAAAACCCTAAGCTCCTACATCCAACTTCAAGACCCTCCAAAGTTCACCATTAATTCTGCAAATTTATTCAAGATTCTAAGTTTCTAGTTCAAGAACTCCAAGAACCATCATTCAAAGACACGATTAACATCTCAAAAATGAGTATCGATCTAAAGTTCATCATTCAAGGTATGTGGGTTTTTTCAACAAGAACTCTCTTTCGTTCTTGTGCCCAAAAGTAATTTTCTTTACAAAGGCATAATTTTTATGTGATTTTTACGAATTTGAAGCATGAACCCATATATTTTGATGATTATTATGAAATTTTGATGTTTATGATTTTGAAAGAAGAATTTACATGTGTGGGGATAAAAGCATGAATCTTGAATGATATTTATCATGATTTTGATATTTGGATCATGAATCCCTATTGGAAATTGTGTTTTTTGAGAAAGTGTGTGTTATAAGCATATTGATGTTAAATATTTGAGATATTTTGAATGATTTGACCTTTTGGTCTTAATGAAGTTGTTTTGAACTCGAGTGTGAAAGAAATCCACAACGTGGTTGATTTTGATAGATCGGAAACGTGATGGCTCCCGATGTATATTTATATATTGTTGAAATTGTTTTGTTGTGGATTGTCTTTGAAATGATCTGAGCTAAGTCCGGGAGAAATCTTTATAACCGAGTGGGAGGTATAAAGTGACTTTACTTCCCTATAACTACGTGCCCCTGTAGGAGTGAGCCTAAGGCTTATTTATATAGTGATCATTAGTTTGTGTGGATTCAATATCGGTAGTCCTACACCGATGGAACGGATAGGATGGATCTCCCCAATGTGGGTTGTATGTTGGACTCTATGTAGATCACATGGTTTATGTCGGTTATAGGATATCCCAGTGTGTGTGTTTCCTTGTGTCTATTATGGACGGTGAAGTGATTTGAAAGTGGAATTGTGAAAGTTACGCTTTCGAATGATTTAAATGATATTTATATTCTGAGAATTGATATTCTTGATGAACTAAAAGTGATTGACAAATTATATGATGACTCACATGTGTTATTATACTTATTACATCCTCTCAAGATTATGATGTTTTTCTTCGGGCTATGTGAGTCTTTCATACATCCTGCATATTTCTTATAAATATTTTTGATGATGATGTTTATAAAACTACATACACCCCCATATACTCGGTTCCTTTACGTAGTACTGACCCATATCTTCGGATGTGGGCTGTATTTTCCCGGAATTTAGGTTCAGGTGCTCTGTTCTAGGTTCGACAATAATTCTTTAGGCACGCTGTTCTACATCTTCTGTTGTGGTTAGTCCTCAAGTTCCGAGGACGTGATGTCTGATGTTGGTTTCATGGAATTGTTTACATTTGATAACTGAGTATTATTCAGTTGGGGCATGTCTCAATGGATCGCTGGTTTTATTGATTTTCTTAAAGCCTTGTCAGACTAGTATAGATGTTGGGAGTTGACTAATAAGTCGTATTTTGTTATCTTTCTGAAGTTCTTTTATCCTTCAATGATGATTACTCTGTTAATATTTGAGGGATATTTATGGAAACCCAGTTGATTCATGTTGAACTGAATGAAAATGGATCAAAGGGTTAGCTTGGGGATACTCGTAGCCTCAAGCACCGTGTGACGCTCCGGGACCCGTTTTCGGGGCATTAGACTATGTCTAATTTCGGTTTTAGTGCCTCAAGGAGAGAGGACTTGTGTTTCTTTGTGTTTCAAGACTTACAACATCATGAATAATCTATGTCTAAAATCCCTACAATGTTCTATCTATATTAGGTTACAAATCAAATACAAAATGCCCAAAATTCTCTTTTAAGAGGTAGGCTCCCTTCTAGTGTATTTAAGGGATGCCTTTTTGTGTTCTAAGGTTCCCCTTTACACTACAAGTGTGATATTAGGGCCGTTTTGGTGGGTTTTAAGTCGTTCACTTGCACACTCCAAGCCCCAGGTTCATTACATTCTCACATGCGTCCATCTTCGTAGTCGTACTTGTATTATCCTCCCCTCCATAAAAAGGTCGACCTCAAATCCATGCCTTGCAAAATCAAGGAGAGACAAACAAGCATACTTCCTCATGGAATGAGGGTTAGGATTAGCAAAAAAAACAATAATGGTATGCATTCAAAACACTCAAAACAGCCCACACCAAAAAACAAGAAACTGAGGACCCTTTAAGTTCAAGTCTCGGCCAACAACAAGTCTCAACATGCCAAGGTGATTCATATTTAACATATAACCAAGAGTCCTTAGTGTTAAACATTATGAAGCCATCGAAAAATTCACCATGGACTTGGCTATGATAAGCACCCAAAAGAAATGCGCCTAAGCCGAGAGAAAATCTTCCCCACCCTAAGATGGAACTGGGATCAAATGGAAGAGTGGCCATAGACACGGGTCTAAACAACACACCTATTTCCCATAGTCTTTACCATAACCAGACATCCTACTCTCTAAATTTGCATACATATCATCACAAGTAAAGAGAGAGTAGAGAAAGGTTGAACTCAATTCTACTTCTACTATGGTGTCCTCATAAAAGTCATATAAAGTAGAAGAAGTAGTAGTTTCCAAGACCACACATTCCTTACCCTTAAGAGTACTCTCATCTTCCAAGAAGAGATTTCCAACTTTAGGAGGAATGTTGTCACACCATAGTGGGTTCGCATATAGGCTATAGCTTCCAAGGAAAGATGTACCATCATTTTCACCTCTAGGTCTATTAAGAATGTTTAAATTATCTTTAAACAAGAAATTATACCTAAAGAGTGAATGATCTAACCCGCGGACAGATTTGGAACTTTCACTATTTAAGGAATCATTATCAAGTTTCAAAGATATGTCAGGCACACGATTAACCCTATGAGCGAAGGAAACATTAGAATCTTTACAACAATATAGGATCACGGGTTCACTCCTTTTTTCTTGACCAATATTTTCAAATTGTTCACTCACTTGTGCCTTATTAATCACATCACACATATTCTCAAGTGGTGGGCAAGTTTTACACAGAAGTTAGTCAATACAATTTTTATACGACGATGTGCTTTCATACAACACAATAGATTCAACACTATGTAGACACAAATCAATCATACTAGAAGAGTCAATTCGGTCATCGATAGGATCAACTAGTGTATCCACTCGGATAACATGTACATCTTATGAAAGTGGTAAAGAATCAATATAAACATATGTAGGTATGATACTTCTCATACTTAATGGTTTATTAGTCACACGTTCATCATCCACATGTACCAAAGTGAAAGAGATAGTTATTTTACCTTGACATTCATGAGTATGTTCGTCTTTACCTTGGTGTGAAAGTCCTTCAAAACTAAGGTCATTGTGGTCTTTTAAGACCTTCCTTTTACAATCGAAAAGAGTACCCTTCATTAAGGGCATTTTAGTCATTGTTATGTAATGGTATAAATAGACCTTTTAGCTTCCATTTTCATTAGACTTTGATACCAACTGATACAAGAATACACTACTAAAAACGAAATTAAGGACTCAAGACACAAAAATCAGCAACCACAAGATAAGGAAAACAACACAAATAAGAAAAGAGATGATGAAGAGATGCATAGAAGTAAAGATAGGTAATGAGACCCTTACTATCACCAATGATTATCACAAGAAAATGTATCAAACCTTCACACACACCTCATCAATGGTATTTAAAACTTCACTCTTAGGTGGACCAAAGGAATTCACACTCCACAATCACACATTTCTTTCCAATTGATCAACACAAATGAAATCCATGAAATGTATTAATCTCTCAAGTTTGGATGTCTTTTCCAAGACCTATACTAAGATGGCATTTCCAATCCTTAAACTAAGGAAAGAAACTACAGTAAGAGTAATACACAATTCCAATTCATCAAAGTCTTATTAAAATGGAAGCTAAAAGGTCTATTTATACTATTTCATAACAATAATTAAAATTCCCTTAATGAAGGGTTCTCCTTTGGAGTGTAAAAGAATGGTCTTAAAAGACCACAATGCCCTTAGTTGAGGTGCCTGTGTGATGTAGAAATCCCTCCTCCTCTCTTCAATTTTGACAAGGCTTTATTATGGTTCCAAAAGGTCTTCAAGCACTTGCAAATCCAAGCTAGATCCTTTGACCTTCTACAAGACCTTGTAAACCTGGTGCTCTTTATGCTTTTATCATCCTCTCCATCTTAAAAGGAATTTGTACTCAAATTCAGATCTTACAAAACCAAAGAGGGAGCAAAACAAGCATACAATCCTCTTGGTAAGAGGGTTAGCATTAGTACCACAATTACATCTTCACTCCAAGGTGGTTTACATTTAACATACATCCATGCATCCTCTGTATTGGGAATGAAAATCTTGTCATAAAGGATACACATGAAGTGAATGGAATCAACATTAAAAGGTAAGAACTATGAATTGAAACCACACCTCCCACATCTTAAAGGTATTCCGAGGTCACAGGGAAGTAGTAAACAAGGGGCTATCTTGAGGTTAGCCATTTCTTTAACTAGACAATCATGTTCACAATTACCGAAAACAATCACCCTTATGAGAAAGATATCAGTTAAGACTAAGGGGTTGTGGTCTAAAAATCCGCTCCTAGGAAAAAGCACACCTTTATTCACAAGTTTGCCAAACAAATAATCATCATGAACAAGACTTGTCGCACGGTTTTTATCATACAAGATCAAACGGTCAAGTTTCATATCTTGATCAACATCACAAGAATGAGCACCAACTTGAAAACCCCTATGTCAAGAAAACCCGAGACCCACTCACTAGAGGGTACGTCATAACATTTCATGCTCAAAGAAGGGTAAGAGTAGCTTTAAGAGTAAGTTGATCATTGTTCATAACAAAAAAATCTACTAAGGAAAAGTGTATGCACTTGAAAACCCGAAACTACTTCACATAACACTAAATCACACCAATTTAAATTCAAGGGAGTGTAGGGAATAGTTAAGTGTCCTCGGGTAAGGATTGGGTAGTCCACTATTTTGGCATTCTTTTTCAAAGGAGTCTCTAGTTCATTTCTCATGATTTCATATGGAACTCCTTTTTTATCCTTCTTGATTATTACTGAATCTAGTACCTTCACATAAGAAGAATCAAAGCAAGGCAAAATGTTAGCTTTTGGGTTAGGAAGTGACAAAGGTTCTTGGTGGACAAGATCCACAATCAAGCAATTCGTTTGCTTTCCTACTTCACTACCTGTGGTTTCGCGTTACCTTTCTTCTTTTCTTCATATTCTTATATTACCTCAACATCAAGATTCTCTCCATCTTGAGGCTTGTCCTCATTCTCTTCGGGTTCTAACTTGTGGAAAGGAATCATTGGATTTTGTGAAGTATAGGATATTTGGACTTGAGTTGTTTGGATTTGTGAAGGTAGCCTTGAGTCAAGTTAGCTTAGAACTTGGTGATTTGAATTTTGGCAAAGTTTTTGTGGACATAGTCTATCAACCCCTGCTCTAACTCTACTCATGTCTTTTCTAAAAGTATCCATATCATTCTTCATACCTCTCCTAAAAGCATCCCTATCACTTCTTTAGGGATCATG
The DNA here is from genome assembly GCF_002878395.1 of Capsicum annuum. Taxonomy (NCBI): domain Eukaryota; kingdom Viridiplantae; phylum Streptophyta; class Magnoliopsida; order Solanales; family Solanaceae; genus Capsicum; species Capsicum annuum. The sequence continues at coordinate 98,547 of NW_025856049.1, read as the reverse complement.
ATCACTCTTCATATCTCGGGCAAAGGCCTCAAACCTAGCCATCAAGGCTCCCAAAGCATCATTTCCCAAAGGTTGGGATGTGGTACCTTCGGATTCCATTACAATTGTACCTAGCAAAAGCAAAAAACAGAAAAGGGAAAACCTACAAAACGAATAAACAAGTTAGCTCAAAAAAAGCCTTACCACACTTGCACTTGAATCTCACCTGACACTTGGTCTCACAAGTATTGAATACTTGGCAATACATTGTAAGTTAATTGAGTGGTGAATAAGCTTTGGTGCAAAATCGATTTTTTTATGATATGACTCCAATAAAAATGATACACGGGCTTGAACCAATAAACTACTACAAATTAAAAATGATAAAAGGACAAAAGAAACATATAAATGAAACAAAGAAATCTAGACTAATTATCAACCTAGTAGGTAATTACTAGTTTGTTAATTAGTGGTAGAATCAACACAAGTACAACTAGAAACAACAAATAGAAACTTAGAAATCTAATTTAGAACTCAATTTGATAATTTCTATAGTGATGATGTGGCAGCTTATGATTGGACGTCACTTTTTGGATTTTTCAATTTTCAAATTTTTTTCTCGGCCAAACAACGCTTAGGGAAGGAATAATATACATTTGGAGGGAAAAATATTCAAGTTTGAAGATTTTTCAAGCTATAAATTGAATTAGAAATGAATTGGTCACCACTTGTACTTGCAATTGTACTTGAAGATTCATTTTGTCTTAGTTGTTTTCTTCCTTTGGCAAGACTAAGAAGCTTCTTGGAAATTGCCTTGAACGACTAGTACAGTCTCTTTCCTCCTTTTTCAAGAAAAAATAAGAACTTGTGAATATTCTTCTTTAGTATGATATGAAGATTGAGGATGAACAATAAGAATATTTAAGAGTTGACCAAGGTTTGACCACTAGGAAAATGAACCCAAATTCAATTTTTCTTTGGGATCTAGGTTCGTTAGGCCAAGGAAGATCTAATAAAAAAAAATTAGCCACAAATACATCCAAATGTCACAACCCACATGTTTCCACCTTCAAAAAAGCTTCAAACAAGGCACAACTCTGGTGGATCTAGCTCAAAAACAACAAAATTTTGTTCCAAATGTAGATATAGACTCCCTCGGTGCTAGGGAACAACAATCTAGCACTTGAAACAAACAAAAAACCACAAAAACATGTAGATCTAAAATTTAAAAATCTGTCAAAATACAAAAACGGGTTAATATTTTTTTTGTGAGATTTTCGAATTTCTACACTCTTTTTTGTTGATTTTCTTCAAGGTAATCAATAATCCAAGACATAGATTTGTGGGAAAAACTCTAAAATAGGGCTTTGATACCAAATGATACAAGAAAAAACTTCTAGAAATGAAATTAAGGACAAGATGCAAAAATCAGCAACCATACTAGAAGAAAAACAACACACAAAAAGGAGATGAAGAAGAAGATTGCATAAATGTAAAGATAGATAATGAAACATACACCACCTCTAATGATTAGCACCTAATTGTGTATCAAACAACTAGACACACTTTACCATGGATGGATAACACTTCATCCTTAGGTGGACCAAGGGAATTTACACACCACAAAAACCACTTTTCTCATCAAATAGTCAACACAAGTGAAGAATCCACCTTACTTGCATAGAACCTTCCAATTTTGGTTTCTCTCTCTTAAGGAGAAGGAGAGGACTAGAAGCTAAGACTACAATTACAATCTATAAAAGTCACTCAATTAATTATGTCAAAACTAATTAAAATAGAAGGCTATTTGTCTATTTATACTAATACATAACAAATATAAAAAGTGTCGTTAATGAGGGCTAGGCAAAGGGGCACCTCTTGAGTGTAGAAATGTAGGGTATAGAGTAAAATTTTCCCTTCACCTGAGGTGCATCTTGAGTGCATAAGTCCCTCCTATTTTCCTCTCTGGACCAATGCTTTAAAATGCTCTAAAAAGGTCTTCAATTGCTTGCCAATTCCGATGCTTGACCTTGGACAATAGCTTTTACTTTTGGTTCCCCTTGTTCTTATATTAGGAAGATCTCACCACAAAGTGTTTGGAACTTAAATTTTGGATTTTTTGGGATAAGTTTAGATACCAATTGGCATAAACTTTCAATTTTCCAATTCATGTCTTCAATATTATCAGTGATGCGGTCAAATGTTGCATCGATATTGGTGGCAGCCATGGTACCTAAAAGAAATGACAACACTGAGCAAAAAAACAAACAAACTTGTTAGATCAAAAATGCCTCACCATACTCTCACTCTCGATTTTTACCTCACACTTGATTTCAAAAGTGTTGAAAGTCGGCTTGTACTTCGTGAGTGATTGAGGGAGGAGTCCACCTTGGTCTGGAATAGATTTTCGTTTGAGTTGACACAAAGAAAATTTTCTTATAGACTTGAACCAACAAGAAACAACCAATTCACAAAAGAGAAAAAAGCACAAAAGAAACATAGACACGAACAACAGATTCAAGAACTAAGTGACAACCTAGTAGAAATTGACAAGCTTATTAATTAGTACTAGGATTAATTAAATGAAACTAAGCCACAACAAAATGAAACTAAGAAATCTAAAAATTTGAACTCAAAAATATAGCGTGAAGAGTAGCATTTATGATGTGGCAGCGTCGTATTGGTTCGATTTTATCAAGTAGTTATTCTGAAATGTTCAAGTCTTGGCCAAAAATTAATTTGGAATAGTGGAGTTTGTTTTAGGAGGGAAAATAAGTCTTGGAGCCTTTTTAAATTTTTTATGTTCAAGACTTGACTTTTGCTTGTACTTCTCTTTAATACATGAGTCCTTAAATCATGGAAAAGTGGTTGAGAAGTGATTTAAACTCTTTTGGTGGTTGGGGATCTTTCAAGACTAACTAATACATACACCATTTTCCTTCACCTTTTAGTATCTAGCACTCACTTTATGTTTGAACAATATATGAAGGAAGGTGAATAACTTCAAGAACAGAAACAACAACACCAATAACAATAACAACAACCTTCAAGAACAACAACAATTCCAACGGCCAACTCCAATCCAGAACAACAAACGACCAAGTCTCCGTAGTGTTGTGTTTTCAATTTTAAAAAGAGATGAAAGTTATAAAGGAATTAAATAACAACAACAAAATTCACCAAGAACTAAAACAACAACGCTCCTTTCAACAATAACAAACAGACATAGCCAAGACAAGTTTCTGAACAATAATGTCTACCACACGGTCTTACTCGTTCACGACCACAACAACAAAGCTCAAACTTATATATGTACTCAATTGTTAGTGAAGAACAAAGATAACACTAGAAAAACTCTAGACAAAAATAAATCTTTGCCAAGACACAACAGGAACGCAACTCTCGGCCAAGAACACAAGATGGGCAGATTGCACTTTTTCTGGAATTTTCATTTTTTCAACTGTTTTTTAATTTTATTTTTCAACTAACAAGACCAAGGTTGATCTTGTGGGAACAATATCAAGCCTTTCTTTGATACCAAATAATACATGAAAATACTAGGAAACACAAAACAAACTCCAAAATACTACATAAGTTTTAAGAACCGAGGACTCCTTTGGTAACCACTCTCGAATTCACTACAACTACTATGAAAATACAATACCAAAAAGATATTGAAGGTGTAAATACACCAAAACAGCAACAATATGGCGAGATGGAAAACAATAACAAGATAGGAACAACATACGGTTTTACTAACGAGGGATAGAAATGGTTACAAGAACACAAACTACTACAAGAATACAATAAAAGGAAAGGGATAGTTAGATAAAATTAATGAAGGTATAATCTTAAGAACCCAAGAAAATATTCTACTCTTGGACTCTTAACACTACACGCAACATTCACCTGTCTCTTAAGAAGATAAAAGGATGGAATCCACCTTCCAAGAATCACGTTTCAAATCCTTGAGATCAACAAGAGTGATTCTACTCTCTATGCCTAATTTTGGTTTTGGTGACTCAAGGAGAGAGGACTTGTGTTTTTTTTTGTTTTAAGACTTACAACATCATGAACAATCTATGGATAAGAGCCCTACAATGCTCTATTTATAATAGGTTATGAATAAAATACAAATTGTCCCAAATGACCTTTTAAGAGCTAGGCTCCGTTCAAGTGTATTTAGGGGCTGCCTTGTCGTTTTCCAAGGCTCCTATTGACACTTAAAGTATGAGATTATGGTCGGTTTGGTGTTTTTTAAGTCTTTCACTCACATAATTCAAGACCCGGGTTCATTACATGCTCACATGTGTCCCTCTTCATGGTCGTACTTGTATCAGTAGGCTAGTTACCCTATCTACACCACTAGAATCGGTAGTTAGAATAGTTTTCCCTCGAACCTATCCAGTAACTATACGAGCCAACAATTGCACTGCACTCCTTAGATCTTAGTCATTACCATTAATAGGTAGTTTTGAGGATGATGTTTTTCTCCACCATAACTCCTTTAAAGATGGAGGAGTAGAAAAGTTTGTGATACAAACTCAGCTTGAGCCTCAATTTGATTAGCTTGTCTAGGTGGTGACTTGTTGGTCCCTTCTCCAGTAGCCATGTCTACTCGCTTAACTGTATTCTTACTCCTTCTTATAACCATCATCTTTACTATAATGAGCGAAAAAATAGGTTTAGTGGTTAACTATGACTTCACCTACGACTTGGGCTCTATTGCATGATCTAAGATGTGAAAAAAAAACAACCTCTAAATGGCCATAGCGTGTTGTTTATAGATGTGATGAATAACACACCCATAAGAAAGACTCTACGTAGATACAGATTTGCAGACTCCATAGAACGACCGGCTTTGATACAACTTTTGTCAAGCCTCAAATTCAATTAGGGCGGACAAGCACCCATAGCCGTAAAGGCCTGAGAGAACTAATCCATAACATAGTATTTCACATGCATGTAACTATGACAACCAAAGGTTCTAAAAAACAAATATTATGCATTGATGATAATATCTACATTGGCAAGCACAAAATCATATATGCAACACTTGACCGTTAGGGACACCACATCTAAAAGACAAGATACTACCATGTTTAGCTTTACATTAGTCTACAAATCCTCTAAAAGATAGATAGACTTAGCTAGGGTCGGTACAACCCCCCACCCTACTCTTGACTACTGCATAATACCAAAACATATGGAACAAACTCGAAAAGCCCCAAATCAACCTAGAGTTCACCAATAGTCACTGAATAGCCTGTGCTTCTACTAGCAAAGTGTATTAGCTTAAGCACCTATGCTTGCAGCTGAAATATAGGTCCCTCGTAAGGGACATCAGTACAAAAATATATGCTAAATATGTAAGACTGAATGTAACAACAAATGATACAAAATCTCAATAGAAACCAGATACCAGTGAAAAAATAGTGCTAGTAGACCACCTTTATATATTTGAAGGATCAGGTACATTACATTCCTTTCTTAATTTTACCTTTCTTAATTCATAATCTTTGTAAGTTATATAATACAAATGACCAGCTGATTAGTGGTAAATAGACAAATCGGTATAGGCCCATGCAACGCTTACACCCCTAAGCTGCCACCCATAATTAAATGTTGGGATCGGCCCATACTAGGCTTATTCCCTTGAGCTACCACTCAAATATACAGGTATCAAGATCGGCCCTAGCAAGGCTTATGCCCCTAAGATGCCACTCATTTTAAATAATTGCATTACTTAGTTTGATTAAACTTTGAGATTGTTACTTCGGTGGTCATAAGATTATGGTACCTTAAAGCAGTAATCTACAATTAAGAGACATGTAAATGCAACAAAAATGAGGTAAGGAGGTGTTGGCACACAAATGAAGTGTTTAGATGATGAAAATAACACATGGGTGTTATTTGACTAAACGGAGAACTCCTGAAATTGTCTAGTACAAATAGACATCCATGTTTAATAATGAGTAAGTATTGAGGTATTTTAAAATTTTAGAGAGTGGGAATAAGGTCATTGACTACATGGGATATAATACACTGCCATTATGTAACACTTGCTATAGGATAACCTTGGAATCTTACTTGATTGACCAAATGTTCAATTCTATGCCACAGAGTGCAAAATAGAGTATGCCTTACATACCTGATTATATAAATTGGAAAGTAACAAAACTTGAATTCCCATCTTTCAGATTACTTATCTACAATAGAAGATATTTTAAACTAATATTGGCAACAAACTGACACGTTTGGGCGATTAAACTTCACAAAAATATTAACCGGGCAGTAAGCTCTTAATCTATCATTCAAGGGTGTTATTTTAACAATTTTCTCTTCCAATTACACCCACGTACCATACATGTCCTTATAAGGTTCACCAAAACCACCTTGGCTTCATTAAACATTCCAAATAATACGCAAAGCAGATTGCATAGTAAACAAATACAATAATTAGTTCAGTGGTGTACCACCACACCTTTCTTCTACAGTTCATTACAAACTAATCATACCTTTCTACAACATCAACCTACCATCCCATAACATATACATACAAAACAGTCCAAAATCCCTTTTGTTTAACCAAACACTTACAGAACTTATCTTCTCTAGAGTTCTCAATAACAACACATTCATAATTCTCCTTCAAATTCATATATAAGTAGAACAAAATGGAGCAGTCACCTTACCTTAATTCTGCAATTTATACTTAAATTTTAAATACTCAAGAACTTCAACTTTCACTTTCCTTCACACTATATACCAAAAAAGAAAAGAGATCTCTGAATAACAAAGAAAAAGTGAGCAAGTAGTTGTTCTATATTCTGCCATGTATTTATAATTAGACACCTATAGCATGTTTTCTTAATCTTCTATGAGATAATTAAGCTAAAACTATAGTGTTTTCACTTACCTTAGCTTGCAAAGATGAGGATTTCTTCAAGAACCCTAGAAGAAATTTTAGGGATGCTATAGTTATCCTTGTTTAGAAAGGTAGAAAGCTATAATTTAAAATGGAATATTGTGGTTCAAATGTGCAAAATAGATATTTATATTTATCTTATATTGATCCCTTATTATTGACCTTATTTCTGGAAACAAATTAGTAAAGTAGGTGATGCACCGATTTAAGGGTTCAAGCTGCTCAAACTTTCAAAGTAGGTAATGCACCTACTTGGTTCAATTCTTATTTTGGGCTCAATTAACTTGGGCCTTTGGCATATTTAAGTGTTGGGCCATTACTCCATTTTCTTCCTCTTTTCTTCAATTTGTCACAAATGTGTATATTAGTTTAGGCATAAATCTGGTCCATAGCCAAGGGTCCATTAATTTGGTCCAAAATGCTTAAGTAGGTGACTCACCTACTAGCTTAATTAAGTCAAGCTAGCACCTCAATATTTCATTCCATTTCCAGCTCCTTATTCCTTTAATCTAACCTTCAATTTGTACATACTTGGTCACTTTAAACTTTAGATCCAAATACTAGCTTACAATCCCAAGTTTAAATAGTTGTATTGATATTAACTTGATCGTGTCACATAAAAATGTATGGGCAACATTTATAATTAAATCTAGACCATTAATACCTGCATAACAAATCTCATCAGTTACCTATACCACAAGGCTATACCAAGTTACCTATAAATAGGGAAATTGCATGCAATGTATGGGGTGTCATACATGTTTCCCATGATCTACAAGGTAATAAAGCTATCTTCCACACTCGTAGAAACTTGAATTGTTGTGATGTGGATAGTAGTGGCAAAAGTGGTGTAGTTTCGAATTTGCTTAGGGAGAAGTGTATGAATCTTCCATTTGTGATACTCTTGGTGTTGTTAGGTTGCATAAGGACGAAGCTCTTGTTGTGAGTACGCAATTACTAGTTGATCCTTTAGATGACAAAATCAATTCTTTTCGTACGAATAATTTTTTTCCATCTAGTGCCTTCACTTATGTTATGAATAAGGTTCCACTACCAAGTTATAAGAGTATTCATACACTAGTTGACCCTTGTGAAAATCAAGGTGAGTCTACATTGGTATGTGAGTTACCAATAACTAGTGAGGATCTGAATGATGATCAATTTACTCACGAATGATGATTGTTTCCTTTAGGTCAAATTTGAGTCTTTCAATTTGTTGGTTTTATTATTTTTTTGTGTTATATTTTTTTCCTTCACACCATTAGAGTCTAAACCTTAAATTTGAGCTCAATCGGTGATGAATAAGAGGTTTTACCATTATTGAGAAGCTCAAGTTTGAAGGTTGAAGGTGGAGTTAAAATCTGGAATTTTTGGTTGAGAATCTGAGGAAGTTGATACTTGGAATGTTTTTAGATGTTTTAAAATAGCCTATGTTCAAAATTTCACCGCATTCCGAGCAAGGATTGAAGATTTAGAGCATTTTAAAGTTGTTGGTGTTCTTGAGTGTTCTTGGAGAAATTCAAATCTTCAAGGGGAATCCTATACAAGTAGTGACGCCATATATTTAAGGAAAATATAACCGTTGCTAGTTGCAGATCATGTGCCGGATAATTCTTCTCATATGGTCGTAATTGTCTTAAGGTATATGCTATAAATTTACCATGATGAATCAATACATATCTTAAGACAATTCTTGAAGCATCACAATACAAAGCATACCCCTCTGCACCTTCTAGAAGCACCAATACGGGTGTAGAAGTCAACTTGTTCTTCAGATCTTGGAAACTCCTTCCACATGCATTATTATATTGAATCTTGGAAGCTTTGTGTGTTAACTTTGTTAAAGGTGTAGAAATTGAAGAAAACCCTTCAGCGAACCTCCTCTAATAGCCTGCCAACCCCAGGAAACTACGAACCTCCGTAGGCATTATAGGTCTTGGCCAATTCTTCACGGCTTCTATCTTTTGAGTATCAACCATTATCATTTCATCAGACTCAATATGACCCAAAAATGCCACAATGTTTAACCAAAACTCGCATTTAGAGAACTTCATATATAGCTTACAATCATGAAGAATCTGTAACACCTGTCATAAGTGACTAGCATAGTCCTCCTTTGATCTCGAACAAACAAGAATATGATCTATAAAAACTATCACGAACAAATCTAAGAATGTCTTGAACACCCTATTATTAAAATCCATAAAAGTTGCGCGTGCATTAGTTAATCCAAAAGACATGACTAGAAACTCGTAATTACGATACCGTGTTGGAAAAGTTGTCTTTGGTATACCATTCTCTTTCACCCTCACTTGTGGGAAACTTGACCTCAAATCAATTTTTGAAAAGCACTTGGCACCTTGCAAATGGTCAAATAAGTCATCAATTCTTGGAAAGGGATATTTGTTCTTAATAGTCACCTTATTAAGTTATCATTAGTCAATACACATTCTCAATGAGCCATCTTTCATATGCTCAAATAACACTGGGGTGCCCCAAGGGAACATACTAGCCCTTGTGAATCCTTTTTATAGAAGGTCTTTTAATTGCTCATTTAACTCTAATAATATTGTCAGGGCCATTCTATATGTAGGAATTGAGATTGGTTGAGTACGTGAAATTACATCAATACCAAACTCCACTTCTCATTCTGGTGGCAAACCTGGAAGATCTTTAGGAAATACATCGAGAAATTTATTTACCACTGGAATAGTTTGAAGAGTTGGAGGCTCCACATCTGTATCTTTCACTATAACTAGATTATATATGTAACCCTTGAAAATCATCCTTTTTGCCTTAAAATAAGAAATAAATTTACCGCTCGGCGCACTTATATAACCCCTCCATTCAAGGACTGCCTCCCTTGGAAAATAGAAATGCACCCTCTTAGTTCGACAATCTACTGCAGCATAGCAAGAAACCAACATATCCATACCCATTATAGCATCAAAATCTATCATTTCTAACTCAACCAGGTCAGCCATTATATCACGACCAGAAATAGTTATTGTATAATTTAGATGCACTCTTCTAGCTTTAGCAGATTCACTAACCAGCGTGGATACTTAAAATGGCTAAACTAGAAATTCCAGTATTCTTTTGAGCTTCCCAGCAACTAATGGAATGGCATATGATAATGTAGAACCCGGATCAATTAATGCATATACATCATTTGAAAAGATGGACAATGTACCTGTAACCCCATTAGGAAAATCCTCTAAATTCCACTAGATCTAGTTTCTCCTTTAGCAGCTCTACCACGGCCCATAGGTTGTACAACTCTACCTGAATGAGGCAGTGATAATGATGAAGAAAATAACACAATAAGAAGGGGATGAAGAAGAGATGCATAAAAGTAATCATAAGTTATGAGAACCTTACTATCACCAATGATTAGACCAAGAATGTGTATCACACCTTCTAATACACCTCAGCAATGGTAGTTCAAACCTCACTCTGGGTGGACCAAAGGAATTCACACTCCTTAATCACACCTTTCTTTCCAATTGATCAACATAAGTGAAATCCATCAAATGTATTAATCTCTCATGTTTTGATGTCTTTTCCAAGACCTACACTAAGATGGATTTTCCAAGCCCTACACTAAGGGAAGAAACAACACTGAGAGTAATACTCAATTTCAATTCATCTAAGTCTAATGAAAAGAGTGAAGAAATGGTCTATATATACTAGTACATGCCAAATAACAAAAATGCCCTTAATGTGAGATTAAAGGAGGCTCCTCTTGAATGTCATTTTGGAGTGTAAAAGGTCTTCATTAACCTTCACTTGATATGCCTCTTGAGTGTGGAAACCTCTTCATTTCTTCACTTGGACAAGGTTTTGAAAAGTTTTCAAAAAGGTCTTCAAGCACATGAAAAATCTGAAACTTGAACATTCTACAGGACCTTGTACTCTTTGTTCTCTTCATGCTTGTATCGTCCTTTCCATCTAGAAAGAAATTTTTCCTTAAATTCACACCATGCAAAACTAAAGATAGGAAAAACAAGCACACAATCCTCAAGGCAGGAGGGTTAGCATTAGTACCATAAGTTATATAGATAAGCAAAGGTTGTTCACAGTTGACATACATCCATGGGTTCTTTGTTTGTGAGTTGAAATACTTTGCATAAATAGAACAATGAGCATGAATAGGATGAATATAAAAAATGGATGGACATTATCCAAGGCTATCCCTCCCATACTTTAAGAATGCGCTGAGATCAAAGGGTCGAAGTAACAAAGGGCGTAAGCCGAGACTAATCATCCCTTTTACTTGGGGATCATTTTCAAAATTATCCAACACATTACACAAAACTTTGCCATACATAAGGTCACTATAAACAACATTAATGTCATAGTTTTTAACACACAAGTTCAAAGAAACACTCCAAGGAGGTACACATTTGAAATACAACCAATTATCCTTCGCTATGATCATGAAACAGCTACCACAAACATCATAAAGGACACAGCTAAGGGAAGCATCCGGAAGTAAGGCAACTACAAAGGTCGATAAAAGCCATATAGCATTGTAACTCCAAGTGGATGAACAAACAAATGTCCTACCCCTACATAAAAAAAATCCAAGACTTACATAGATATCATCATAAGAAAAGAGGTAGTATAGGAAGGCATCAAGTGTAAAGGCATCCTTCAAGGTACTATCATTTATAAGAATGTCAATTCATTTAGTAGGTTTAGCACATAAGGTTGGAATCAAGTCATTTTAAAAAATATGGCTTCCTTATTTTAAGTTAAACATCAATGGCATCCATAAGTTGGTATTCATTCAATTCAAGAACAAGTGTGTCAAGAAAGGATGCACATTTAGAAACATTATCCCAAGATGACAATGACACATTTACCCTCGGGTTTTCAAGAATAATAGTTTGCTTGTCATTAGACCAAGAAATAAGTTGAGTGGACCAGCATCATCATATCCATATTTGGCACCAGAGTCAAATGGAATGAGTAGCCTTAGACATGGAACTAGACAACAATCCCCATAGGCTTCACCTAATCTAAAAGACATACTCTCTACAATTGTATACACATCATCAAAGGCAAATAGAGAGTAGAGAAAGGTGTCACACAAATCAACATCAACTAAGGTACCCTTATGCAAGTACTAACTAGTTCAAGGTTCATCATCACTAGGATGCTCAACATAGGAAACACACAAAGAAGAAATAGATGGAATTTCTAAGTATGCAACACTTTCTATTTTAAGAGAGTAATATCGACATAGATATAAATCACCATGAGCAGAAAAAGCATCATACCCAAAAACATGCTCTCAAGAACAATCACCATTCGGGTTTCCTAAAAATTTAAGCAATTCAAGGTCAACTTCACCCGATTGATCATTTTGCACACCCTCACTAGTTGTTGGCAACTCACATACCAACGTAGACTCACCTTGGATTTTACAAGGGTCAGTTAGTGTGTAAATTCTCTTGTAACTTCAAAATGGAAACTTATTCAATTTATAAGTGCTAGAACTAGATGGACACAAATCATTCTTACGAAAAGAATTGATTTTGTCATCAAAAAAATCAAATAGTGCTTGCATACTCAAAACAATACTTTTGTCCTTATGCAACCTAAAAACACCAAGAGTATCACAAATGTAATATTCATACACTTCTTCACTAAGCAAATCCGAAACTATACCACTTTTGCCACTACTAGCCACATCACAATAATTAAAGTTTCTAGGGGTGTAGAAGATAGCTTTGTTACCTTGTAGATCATGAGAAGTGTGTTCTTCACTTGGTTTTGCATCATGGCAGCCTTCCTGCTCCACATTACAAGAGAATATGCCAAGAATTCCCTTTGGACTTACTTCTTCATCACTTATCTCAAAATTGGGACTTTCGGCCAAGGGCTTGAAGGGAACTTCCTTGGGTTTCTCCTTGGGATTTCTAGGGTCTTGAACCTGAACATGAGAAGCAAAAATACTAGGCAAAATGCTAGTATTTGGGTTAGTGAATATCAATGATCATTTGTGGACAAGATCCACAATCAAGTGTTCTTTTTCATTTCCAATTTCACAACCCGTGGCTTCACTTTCCTTTTTCGTTTTTCCTTCACATCCTCCTTGTATCTCACCATCCATTTTCTCTCCATCTTGAGGCTTCGGCTCACTCTCATGGGTTTTTAAATCCTTCTCTTCATCAAGTTGGATGGGGAGATTTTAACTTTGTGGCCTTTGGAAAGAAGGATAAGGTCTTTGGTTAATTGGGTTTGGTATTTGGTAGTTTTGATTTTGTGGTAGCATTTGAGTACCAAGTCCCTTTTGTTGGACTTTGTTCAATTGTGAAGGAGGGGTTTGGTGGACATAGTCTATCAACCCTCATTTTTATTCTAGTCATGTTACCCCTTATTAATCCCATATAACCCTTCATATCTCTCCTAAAAACATCTCTATCACTCCATAAAACATCATTATTATCATCTATTTTTTAGGCCAAGGCCTCAAGCCAAGCCATCAAGGCTCCAATAGCATCATTTCCCAATGTTTGGAAAGTAGTACCTTTAGATCCCATGGGAAATGTTCCTAAAAGAGCAAAGAAACAGCAAAGGCAAAAACCTACAAAATGAACAAACAAGTTAGTTCAAAAAAAGGCCTCACCACCACACTCGTTTCTTACCTCACACTTGGTTTCACAAGTGTTGAAAACATGGAAATACTCGGCAAGTTAATGAGTGGTGAATAATATTTTGTCCGAAATTGATTTTTTTTCATATGACTCAAATAAAACAATGTACAGACTTGAACCAACAAACCACTACGAATTTGAAAACGAGAAAAGCACACAAAAACTCAAGGAGGTGAAACAAACGGACTCTAATCGAATTACTAAACTAGTAGTTAGTTACTAGCTTGCTAATTAGTGATAGCACCAACAAAATTGAAACTAGAAACAACAATTAGAACTAGAAAATCTAACTAAGAACTTAATTTGGCAGTTGAGATATGATGATGTGGCATTTAATGATTGGACGTAGAGTTTTAAAAAATTTTCACCCAAAATTTTCAAGTCTTGGCCTAGAACACCCTTGGAGAAGAAGAACTTTCATTTGGGAGGGAAAAATTGAAGGTTTGGAGACCTTTTGGAGCTTCAAATGAATTCAAAATTTATTGTTCGCCCCCTTGTACTTTCAATTGTGCTTGATTATTCCCTCTATCTTTTTTTTTGATGACAATGAATATGCCAAGGAATATTCTTTCACAAACACCAGGTACACTCTCTTTCTTCTCCTTTTTTGGATCAAGCACACTCTTTGAATATTCTTTCTTAGTAGGCCTTGATGAACATGGAAGAAGAAGATGAATATTTAACAGTTGACCAAAGTTTGACCCCTAAACAAATAAACTCCAAATCTAGATTTTTTTGTAGACCTAGGTTCCTTAGGCCAAGGTGAACTAAAATATGTAAAAATCAGCTACAAAACTCATCCAAATCACTAACCCAATTTCGGATCTATCTTAAAAACGTTAAAAAATACCATATCCATGGAGGTTTTTAGCTCAAACACAACCAAATCTTGTTCCAAGTGTAGATCTAGACTCCCTAGGTTTTATAGAACATGAATGTAACAAAAGAAACTTCCAAAACAAAGTAATAATGTGTAGATCTAAGGATTAAATTTCATATCTACGACAAGACAACACAAGACACCCCTTTATTTTGAGATTTTTGGATTTTTGACTCTTTTTGTTGAGATTTTCTTAATAAGAACACTAAAACCAAGATTTAGGTGTGTAGGAACAACCCTAACCTACGTTTTGATAACAAATGACACAAGATCTAAACCTAATAGATGAAATTATGGACTGAAGACACAAAAATCAGCAACCACAAGACAAACCTAGTGGTCAACAAAAGATGGTGTATCAAACCTTCAAACACACCTCATCAACAGTAGTTCAAACCTCACTCTTAGGTGGACCAAGGTAATTCACACTCCTCAATCACACCTTTCTTTCCAATTGATCAACACAAGTGAAAACAATCAAATGTATTAATCTCTCAAGTTTGGATGTCTTTTCCAAGACCTACACTAAGATGGCTTTTCCAAGCCGTACACTAAGGGTAGAAACTAAACTAAGAGTAATACTCAATTTCAATTCATCCAAATCTAATGAAAACAGTGAAGAAATGGTCTATTTATACTATTACATGTCAAATGACAAAATTGCCCTTAATGAGAGCTCAAAGGAGGCGCCTCTTGAGTATCATTTTGGACTGTAAAGTGTCTTCATTAACCGTCACTTGAGGCACCTCTTGGGTGTACGATTGATAATGAAAATTGCATTAAATGAAAAAGGATTGATAATGAGACATTTACCAACACTAATGAGAGGCACTAAAGTGTATATTAAATTCTTAAGCACAAATCACCAACATTGATTACACCTCATTCTTAGGTAGACACAGAGGGAGTCACCTTCCCCAAACACCAACTTTTCTTGCCAATTAGTCAACACAAGTGAAATCCATCACTTAGGATTAACCCTAATTTCGGATTCTACACTAAACTAGAAGACTAAAATTTACAACTAAAGTGTATTCTTTAAATATTTATCAAAGCTAAGGAAAATAAAACCTAATATGTCTATTTATACTATTAAATAATAATGACTAAAATACATTTAATGAGGGCTTAAAGGAGGCTCCTCTTGAGTGTTAAATTGGCGTGTGCAAAATCCATCTTTCCCTTCAATTGAGGCACCTCTTAAGTGCCTAAGTTCCTCTCCTTTTCTTCTCTTGAACAAGACTTCAAAATGCTCCAACACTTAGTGAATTCCGAAGCTTGGTCCTTTAAGAAATCCTCTCAATCCATAAGCACTTTAGGCTTGTATCAGTGTGTGTGGAAGGAAACCATAATTGTTCCAATACTACTCCTTAACACTATATCTGAGAATCCTCAAGTGCTTAAGTACAAGAGACTTCAGCTACCATCTCTCCTAGAACTCTCCACTATATTTTCTACCCTCCCCCACATGTTAGTTCTCCCTTGCCTACCAGTACTACTACCGACCAAACTCTATGACATGTAGCCCAACCACTATAATTCCACCAACAAATGCCCTAAAACACCACCCAAGCACCCCAATCCTAACTCCACCCTATCAAACATCCCTAATTCATGTTCCAAACTACCAAATTCCCTAAGGATTGAACCTACAAGTCTTCAATCCACCCTACTACCCACCATATCAAGTACCATAAATCCAAATACCACACCACCAAAGGCCTCTAAATCCAAATCCATCCTACAAAGCTCTACTTAGCAAAATACAACTATCCTTAATTCCACCAAACCAAGCCTCTAGAGTTCTAATAGAGTTTGTAGGACATGTTGAAGGAGGTAATGGATACGGCACACAAGGACATGTCCTAAGAGACAAAGGTGTCTCTGGAGGTCATGATATGGGTCTCAATTCTACCATGGTTACTCTTCCTAGCCTTTATGGAGGTATTGATCCTTAAGGGTACTTTAAATAGGAGTCATAATGTTATAGGATCTTCCAAGCTAATGATTTACCCGATGTTAAAAATTTGACCTATGTCATTTCTCAATTTGCAGGATATGCTTTGAATTGGTGTGAATCAACAAAGAGAACACAAAGGATTCTTCATAGAGGTTAATATCCACCATAGGATATTATAAAGGCCTCTTATGAGACTATATATGTACCAGAGAGATATTGACAAGGGTTGAATGCCAAGTTGTATAATTTGAGACAAAAATATAAGAGTATTGAAGGATACTATGATGAATTTCAAAATCTACTATTGAAGCTTGATTACGATGAGGATGAATAGCACTCCAAGATTCAGTTTAAGGTAGGATTGAATCATGATATTACCTCTTTAATGTTAATGCACAATTTTTCCTAGATGGATGGTCTTTTAGAAGTATCTATTGATGTTGAGAGAAATATAAAGTTGGAGAAGGAGGCAACAATGCCTAAGGTGGGGAATCAATTTTCCTCCATTTAGAGTCAAGGCTTAGACTTTAAGAAGACTTTTCAGATCAAGACCATTGAGAAGAGTGCTCCAAAGTATCTACCTAAAAAAAGAGGTAATCCTAATCTTAAGGGTACTCAATGCTTTAAATGTCAAGGATGGGGTCACCGAATGAGTATGTGTCCAAAGAGACGAGCTTCCAACAAGATTAACATAAACACTCATAGTAAATAGCCCACTGCTATAAATTGCTAGTTTTTTTTTAAATTTTTAGGTAGATGATTTTGGGCATTTGTTTTAAAATACACTTATGAGTGTTGACGTTAAGCTTGTTGGAAGATTCTGAATTGTCTAGAAACATGGGTTGTAAGGGTTCAACATCCCTCTCGATCTTCGTAAGAGAATTGACACTTGTAGTCAGATTGTGTTTGAGGGCCTCAATTTAGTATATTGTGGTTTGATTGCGTTCCTTCTCTTGTGTCATTCTATCTATTCTTTA
The DNA here is from genome assembly GCF_002878395.1 of Capsicum annuum. NCBI lineage: Eukaryota > Viridiplantae > Streptophyta > Magnoliopsida > Solanales > Solanaceae > Capsicum > Capsicum annuum. The sequence continues at coordinate 81,158 of NW_025856049.1, read as the reverse complement.
TGTTATTGCTTCATTTTCCTTTGTTGTCCTTGTTTTCATATAGTTTCCAATTTTGTGTTTTACATCTCGTATCAACATCCCAGAAAATCAAGTTCATCTTCACCCGATTGGTCATTTTGCATGCCCTCACTAGTTGTTAGCAACTCGTATAACAATGTAGACTCCCCTTTGTTTTCACAAGGTTCAATTAGTGTATAAATCTTGTCAGTTGATTATGGAACCTTATTCAAGTTATATGTGCTACTACTAGATGGACACAAATTATTCTTATGAGATGAATCAATTTCGTCATCTAAAGGATCAACTAGATCTTGCATACATACAACAAGAGTTTGATCCTCGCGCGACCTAACATCACAAAGAGTATCACAAAAGGAAGACTCAAGAACCTCTTCTGTAGGCAAATTCGCAACTACATTCATTTGGATACTACTAGCCACATCACAATATTCTAAGTTTATTGAAGTGTAGGATTTAGAGTTTTTAACTTGTAGCACACATGAGCTACGACCTTTACCTTTGTGTGGGTTGGGGCAGCCCACTTCTTCCTTTGGGAAGCTCTCATAAAAGGTATTTGGACAAGAGGAAATGGATTTTGTGGGAAAAGTTTGGGTACTAATTGGAGTGCCTTTTAAATGTGTAATTTGAAATCTTCACAATGGTCATTGAAGCTATCACACGTGGAATTGAATTTATTAATATCAATGATAACTAAAAGAGACGACAACAAACAAAATAAGCAATTTAGTTCAAAAATTATCCTCACCAAATTCGCACACTTTGATGATCTCACATGTACCTTAACACCCATCGGGAGTGGAAGGTTGTGTCTACTCTTTTCTTGAATAGATTTGGATTCGACACTCTAAAAAAATCTTCTAGGACTAGAGTTAAGAACTAATAATGATTCAAAACGATAAAAGTACATAGAAAATGCTAACACGAAAAAATGGACTCTACAACTAACTTATAATATACTAGGAGATTTCTAGTTTGTCAATTAGTATTAGAATCAACAAATGAAACAAAGAAACAACAAAATGAAACAAAGAAATCAAAATTTAAGACAAAATTGGAATGTGAACAGTAAAATGGTGATGTGGTAGTCCACTATTTGTCATGGTTTTTGAATAATTTTACTCACTAATTACTTCACTAATTTACAATTTAAAATGGTGGAATTTGTTTAAAGGAGGGAAAATACAAGTATTGGAGCGCTTTTTCAAATTCAAATTTAAGACTTGACTATTTTTGTACTTCGCCTTCAACAATGGGACCTTAAATCATGGAAGGTGGTTGAGAAGTGATTGACAAGTCTTTGAGTAGATGTAAAGTCTTTCAAGACTAAGAAGTACTTACACCTTTTTCCTTCACCTTTGGGATCTAATACTCCTTTATGTTTAAAAATATATGGAGGAGGTGAATAACTTCAAGAAAAATAGCAACATCGACAAATAACTACAACAACAATCACACGGCCAACTCCAAATCTGCAATAACAAGAACAACCACCACACGGCCAAGACTACAACAACTTAAATAAAATTTTCATAGGCCACCAATTATCAACAACAATGTCACACGGCCACATTTATAACATTGACAACAACACAAGGCCAAGGGGAATCCACAAAAACAATGTTTAACATACAAAGGCCAAGTTAGAAAAACAACATCAACGCATGACCATACTTTGTTCACATCAACAACATCAACAACAAAAGATTAAACATAGACATAGACTTAATGTGTTAGTGAAGAACAAAATTAACACTAGAAAAAATCAAGAAAAGTAGAATTTTGGCCAAAACACAACAAGAACACAATTTTGGCCAAGATACAAAGATGGACAGATTTGCTTCGTTTTGATTTTTGGTTTTCTAAATTTTTTTTTAATTTTCAAGAACGCAAGCCCAAGATTGATCTTGTGGGAACAATATCAGCAAATATCTGATACCAAATGATACAAAATTAACAATGGAAGTAAAACATCATGACATAAAATAGTCCACAACACAAGTCTAAGCTGAGAACAAGGCCCAACCGAGAAAGGCTTCGATAATAATAAAGAAACAAGGTATAAATGACACCAAAACAGCCACAAAATATGATGAACATCAGAAGATAAGAACAAAAACAATAATAAGTGAACAACAACACGCGACTTCACTAGAAACAAGAATAAACTAGGAGAAGATTACAAGAAAATGAAAGATAGATAGTGTGACATACAATATTATAAATCCTAAGAACTAAGGTTTGCATCTAATTTGACCAAAATGTCAATCATAACGTTTGATGATATCATACAAGGCCAAATCATTAAGAGCCAAATTGTGGTCACATTGAGGAGAATAGAGCATGAATGGGGAGACCATCTTGGACATTACATGAGGCAAAGTCGTGTGTAGAAGGTGACTTAGCCTACAAAAGTTGTGAAGCTTGAAGGACCACGGTCATGGAGTGTAGGATGTAGTGAAAGGTACCCTTTTCTCACTAAGGGGTGTTTGACAGATTTCACATGCTAAAAATACACTCAATGGCCACCCCACCCTCTTTAAGGGTATTTTGGACACTTTTTATTGTAATAAATTATAAATAGGCCCTTTAGTCTTATTTTCGCTTAGTTGATTATTTTTTTAAGTTCTTAAAATAACAGAGTCCTCTCCCTACTTGAGGCACACCAAAACTTGACTTCACAAGTGAAGGTTACACTTGTGTTGTGTATTGGCTAGAAACATGAGTTTCTCTTGGTTCAACATAAGAACTTAGTGTTAGTTTACATGTTTGTAGGGCTTTTTGAGTTTAATATACTCTTTAGTTTAAATATTACATTTTCTCTTTTTGTCAAGTTATTTATCCATTATATCTTAAGTTAGTTTATATATTACATTTTTTCTTTTTGTCAAGTTATTTATCCATTATGTCTTAAGTTAGTTTGCTTTCTTGTTATCGTTGTTGTCTTGTATTGTAAGGACTGTTTTAAGTTCATTGTGAACTGATTTGAGTTTTCTTAGATACTATTTGGTATTAGTATCAAAAACCAAAATCCTGAAAAAATGTAATACTAACACCTACACTCTTACGTGGACACAAGAGGGACACTAATCTCCAAAGCACCCAATGTTTCTAAGCCTTAAACAAACAACACAAGTGCATCTACACTTGGTTGATCTCATTTTATTTTTGCCTCCTAAAAAGAGAGGACTTGTGTTTCAAATTGTTATAATAATTACAATATCATTGAACAACAAAATACTAAAATCTTAAAATGTTCTACGTATAGGCTATTACAAAATAAGATGTAAAATAACTAAAAGGCCCTTTAATAAAATATGAGCAAAGGGCGCCAATAAAGTGCAACTTAGGGGTGGTTTTTGTATATTATAAGGATCCTCTTCAACTTCACTTGCACACTCCATGTCTTGGGTTAATGCACTTTTACATATGTCCATTTTCATCCTTGTTCCTGTATTAGTCACCCTCCTGACTTGTTGTATCCTAGGACGTCACCTTGAGCCAGTGAAGTGTTTCTTCACTCGCTTCCTTAGTGGTTTGTGGCATGGCTGGTTGATCTCTTGAAATGTCTTTAAATAACCTTATCCTTTATATGGAATTATGCATTTGGGAGCTTAAAAAGGGTCCACCAAGTCTAATCTTGAGCTCTTAGTGGATCATAGATCAGACCTCTTTGGATTTGCCTCGAAAAATAGGTTCAAAAGATTCAATGGCCATTTATCTAGAATCATCCTCCCCTTCTTGAAAAGGATTTATCCTTTAATCTAAGCCTTGCAAAATCAATGGAATGACAAACAAGTACCAAATCCTCATAGCATGAGGGTTAAGGCTAGAAAAAATAATTATGTCATCATGCCAAGGTTGCACACACTTAAAATATAACCAAGGATCCTTCATGATATACATTAGGGACTTATAGAAGAATGCACAAAGGAGTTATCAATGGGAATCACTGCGATGTAAGGAAACCATAAGGGTCAGAATGGCATCACTAAACTGAAAAGGTAAGGTTACCTTTTCCTTAGGAGACATAAGTCACAATTGCTTCATCTCTTCTTTAAGAGACCACATCAAGAGTGATGCCTCTATTGGTATTAAAGTCCACAAGACAAATTTATCAAAGTCACTCAAACAAGTGGACAAACCAACAAATGTCCTACCTCTACATAAAATAAATCCAAAACTAGCATGGATGTTATCATAGGCAAATAGGTAATATAGGAATGATTAAAATGTAAAGGAATCATCCAAGGTGTTATCACCAATAAGAATGTCATTTGGCTCAAAATATATAGTACATAGGGCACACAAGGATGGAATCAAGACACATAAGCACATATGATTTCTTCCTTTCAAGTAAAACATCAACTTAGCATCCACAAGATCTAATTTATTCAATTTAAGCACTAGTGTGTCAAATAGGGATACACATATATAAGCATTAACCAAAAGAGATAAGGACATATTTGCCCTCAGTTCTCAAGAATGATACTACGTTTGAGAAGGAGGTCAACGTCTCTACACATATTTTAAAGAAGGGTATAACATAAATAGAGATTATCCAAAGTAGTTTAAAGATAAGACTCTCTTCTTGACCAATAAGTGGTAAAACTTTGGTCAAAAATGGAAACACACAATGTTGAACTCTCTTTGAGCCGTTCAGGGATCCCTTCTTTAAAAACCCTTCTTCTTGGTTAGAGTTCATTTCCTTACATAATGTTGGTCCCTCAAGTGGATTTCAAATCCCCAAGAAAGACTTTCCATCAAAGGGAAGGATACGAACATCTTTAATCAAACATTGCTTGTAATGTAGACCATGAAATAAATTAGGTGTGCCAAAATCATCATATCCACCATTGGCACCGGGGTTAAAAGGAATTAATGGACATAGACATGGGTCTAAACATTTTTTTTTCCACCATAGGCTTTACCCAAGATTAAAGATGTACTCTTTACAATAGCATACATATCATCAAAAGGAAATAGAGAGTAGAGAGAGGTATAACATAAGTCAACTTCAACTAAGGTGACCTCATGTCTGAACTCACTACTAGTCAAAAAATCATCCCCATGAGTACTCTCAACAATAATGTCACACAAAGTAGAAGAGGAAGAAATTTCCAAACAATGAGCACTTTCCCTTTCCATGGAAGAAACTCTCAAGTAGGCACATACTACCACAAACATCAAAGGTATGATTACTTAAGCCTTCACAAGAAGCAAGCAATTCATCCTCATAGGTATCAAACAATGGTGTAGTTTTATACCAAGGATCACATCCAGAATCATCTTCCAATGAACAATTAATTATCGTGTGTCTTAAGTATTCAAGAAAATCAAAGTTATCATCTCCCAATTATTATCCCTTTCCAAGAATTAACATTTCTTTCCCTTAATAATACTCTCATCTTCCAAGAAGAGATTTCCATCTTTTGGAGGAGTGTTGTCACACCATAGTTGTTTATCATATGGAATATAGCCCTTAAGATGAGCTATATAAACAATGCAATCTACCACACTAAAAGTGATTTTATTATCTTTAAATAAGATATTGTTCTTAAAGAGAGAAGGTTCTATCCATAAATAGGATGTATAATAAGCAAGTCCACACTCTAAAAGGCAACTATCAAGTTCCAAATAAGTTTCAAGCACATGATTTCCCCTATGAGACAACTAAGCATTAGTATTTTTATCAAATGTCATGCTCAAAGTGTTACTCCCAATTTCTTGATAAAAATTCTCAAGTTTTTCAATTACTTGAGGTCCTTTAATCAGACTACATACACCCTCAAGTATTGGAATAGCTTTTCACATAAGTTGATCAAAATAATTTTTACAAGACAATGTACTACCATTCAATAAATCGCTTCAACACTAGGTGGACACTAATTGATCTTACAAGAAAAGCCAATTAGGTTATCAATTGGATAAACTAGTGTATCCACGCCCACAACACGTATATCACCATCAAAAGTCAAAGAATTAATATACTCGTATAAAGATAAGCTACTACACATACTCCATGGGCTACTAGCCTCACAATCATCATTCCCATTTATAAAAGTGAAAGAGATTGCTATGTTACCTTAAAGTTATTGAGCACATCATTCTTTAACTTGTTGTGAAGGTCCTCCATAAGCTTTTGAAGCATATACAATTTCCCTCGTCAAGCCTTCAAAGGAAATCTTCTCTTTTGGTAGTTATTTTACTCCACTTGCTATGTTGGTACATACACAAATGTCCTTATTAAAAGAAGGACAAAAAATGTTAGCTCTATTTGGTGGCAACCCTCTCACTTCGTACTCTTCATCTTCTTTTTCTCTCTCTCTTAGGTTTCCACCTTTTACTCCCTTACTCCTCTCAATCTTTTGTCTCTCAATTTTATTTGACATGGAGTAAGTAGCTATATTTCCTTGAGATTTATGATGGGTAAGTTGAAAGAGATGATTTCCCCATTGGTCCTTTGCAAACTTAAGGCTAATTTTGAATATTTGGAATCTATGTTCTGCAAACGTCATCTAAGTGTAAGTGTCCACATTCCAATGATAATATGTATAACCGTACCTTCTCAAAGTACCCATCTCATATGAAGAAAACCTTCATGCTCTCAGAGACTATAGCCTACCAAAAAGTATGGGAAATGATTGCACACTCTAGGTATCCCTAGATGATCAACCATAAGTGGATCTATGTAGTTTGCATGAAACCAATCATAAATGATAAGAACAAACCTCAAAACTCCACAAATATCTACCTTTCTTGAACATGGTTGTCTTCTTAGATCACTATTGTAAAGCTTTATATAACCCGTTGTCACATAAATTGGCCTACAAAAATCTTTCAAGGCACCCCAAGTTTTAGTGGGTTTTCTTATAATCTTGCACCATTCCAAGGTAAGACCTTGTATGTACTTAAGGGAAAATGTAGATTGTACGTCTTCGCTTGTAGCATAATCTTTGAAGACTACTTCACATTGCCAATGCCAATCAAGGTAAACTTTGGGATCCCATTCTCCTTTGAAATTAGATAGAGTAAGAAGATATTGGTTCCCATACTTTGGTTCTCGCTTCCACACATTCTAGCACTAGAATAAGAATCTTGAGATATAGTACCCTTAGACTTCAGATATGCACTTTTTTCTACTCATGGGACAAAAGCCACTATAGCTAGTATAACCATTCACACCATATTGGCTTTGATATGAAGTACTACAAGATGAAGAATATGATACTCCACATGTGTATTCCCACCAATACTTTTATAAGGCGCATAAGATAGAAGTTCATACTTTACAATGTCTTGATACTCGGAGTGGGAAGTACAAAACTCCTCACAATCCCAATCTTTCTCATAAGAACCCTCACAAGTATCTTTATTATCTCTATATTACCTATATGTACTAGGTCCATCGTTCATCTTACACTCTTCTTTGAAATAATAGCTCTCATCTTCACCTATTTTTTTATCATGTCTATATTCATACACTCCCTAATTTCCCTCTTTTTCATAGCCATAATTATCTTCACTACAATCATACTTTCCTATGTCATTGTCACAATTATTCGAGGCTACCAAAGACATGTTCCCTTTCTGATACAAACATAAAGAGAACAAGGTTTATAAAGTCTTGTAAAAGGTTCATGCTTCTGATTGTGAAAGGATCAAGTCTCAGATTTGCAAGTGCTTGAAGACCTTTTTGAACCATTATAAAGACTTTTAAAAATTGAAGCGAGAAGGAGGGATTTTTACATCACATAGGAGCCTCAACTAGGGGCATTGTGGTATTTTAAGACCTTTCTTTTACAATTCAAAGGACCACCGTTTATAAAGGGTATTTTAGTCATTGTTATGTAATAGTATAAATTGACCTTTTAGCTTTCATTTTCATTAGTTTTGAATAATTAATTGAGTAAAACTCAAATTGTATTTTCTTTCCTTAGTGTAGGGCTTGGAAAAGCCATTATAGTGCAGGTCTTGGAAAAGATATTGAAGCTAGGGTCATCATTGATGTTGGAATAACTCTTGTTGACATTTTGGCATGAAAGGTGGGGTGCTTAAGGAGTAGATCAGTTTTTGTCTACCTAAGAATGAATTGTTATCCATCAATAATGAGGTGTGTTTAAGTCTTTAATACACACTTAGGTGCTAATCAGTAGATTTGGTGTATGTTTAATTACTATCATTCATTTAATGCAATTTTCTTCATGTTTCTACTTCATCTCCTCTATCTTTAGTTGCTTCTTTTTCCTTTTTTAGTATTGAACTTATTTTAGCTATCATTTGGTATCAAGATCTATGTATTAAAGTTGTTCTCACAACTCTAAGTCTTGAATCTAAGAAAATCTCAACAAAAAAGAGTGTAGAAAGTCAAAAATCTCACAAAAAATATTTTAAAGTCATTTTTGTGTTTTGGCAGATTTTTAAATCTTAGATCTACATGTTTTGTTTTATTTTGTTAGTTTCAAATGCTAGATTCTTGTTCCGTAGAACCTAGGGAGTCTATAATAACATTTGGAACAAGATTTGGTTATTTTTTTGCAAGATCCATTATTGTTGTGAGTTGTTTGAAGCTTTTGGAGGTGAGATCCATTTTTGGTTTATGTTGGTGATGTGATTTGTGTATAATTTTGTGTTGGTTTTGCTTGTCTTGGCAAATAGAACCTAGATCAACAACAGAAATTTAATTCGGGGTTCATTTGCCTAGTGGTCAAACCTTGGTCAACTCTTGAATATTCATATTGTTCTTCCTCAATCTTCACATCTTGTTGGAGAAGAATATTCAAAAGTTCTTTTCTGATCTTGAAAATGGAGGAAATATAGTGTACTAGTTGTATTGTCAAGTTTTCAACACTTGTGAGACAAAGTGTGAGGTGAGATTCGAGTGTGAGTGTGGTAAGGCTTTTGAACCAATATGTTTGTTCATTTTGTAGGTTTTCCTTTTTTTGTTTTTTGGATTTTGTTAGATGCATTTAAGATGGAATTCGAGGGTACCACATCTCAACCCTTGGGTAATGATATTTTAGGAGCCTCGATGGCTCGTATTGAGACCTTTTCTCGAGATATGAAGGGTAATATGAATGCTATGAGGAGAGACATAAAGGGTGATATAGATACTATGTGGAGTTAAATGGCATCCTTGATAGGTGGTGTGATTAGAATGAAAGCGAGGGTTGATAGATTATATCCACCAAAGCCTGCACAAAATTCAAACCACCAAGTCCCAAATTCACATTACCAAGGACACCACACTCCACAATATCCCATTCGACAAATCCAATTACATCACAAATGTAATCAAATGCGTCCTCCCCAAGATTAATTAAACCAAAATCACCCCATACATCTAAGAGAAGAGATGGTGATGGAATCCTAGGGTGATGAGGTTGGTTTTCATGATGTAGAGAAGCTTGACGTTGAGATACAAGAAGAGTGTAAAGAAAAGAAGGAAATGGAAAAGGAAACCGTGGGTAGTTAAGTAGAAAAGGAAATGAAATGCTTGATTGTGGATTTTGTCCACAAAGAACCCTTGTTACTTCCTAATCCAAAAGCTAGCATTTTTCTAAGCTTTGATTCTTCTTTTGTGCAGGTACTAGATGAAATGATAATCAAGAAGGATCAAAAAGTAGTTCCACATGAATGTGTTAGAAAAGAACTAGAGACTCACTTGACCAAGAGAGCCAAAAAAGTGGACTTCCCTAGCCTTACCCAAGGTGACTTCGCTACTCTCATCACTTCTTTTAACTCAAAATATTGTGATGTAGTGTCTAGCAAAGTTTTTTGGGTTTACAAGTGTATACCACTTTCCTTAGTAACTCTTCTTTTGTGAATAATGATCAACTTTCTCTTAAAACTGGTTCACTACTTGAGCATGAGAATGGTATGTTTGAGAATTTACATGTTAGTAATGATACTTGTAATGATGATCTTGGTATTTAACATAGTCCTTTGAACTTGTGCAATGAAATCCATTATATTAGTCTTGTTTATAGTGGACTTGTGTATGTTAAAGTTGTATTTAATGCCTTGAATAATTGTGAGAAAATTAGCCAAATCAAGGGAGTGGGTCATCGCAGCTTAGACCTTTATCTTCTACTTCCATTTGATCTCGAAATTCCTTCGCGGTATGGGTGGAATAATTTCTGGACATGTGCATTTATTTTTTATGTTGATGCTATTCATGCATTTGGTATCCTTTATGCTAAGACATTTTTATCAAACACAAAAGGCCCACGGATGTATTTCAAATATTTATAACCTTAGCTTGTTGATGCTTGTAATGTTGTACATATTAAGTATGGTCCTTTGAGTTTGTGCGATAAAAACCAAGGAACTAATCTTGTTCATGATGATTGCGTGTTTGGTAAACTTGTGAATAAAGGTGTGTCTGATCATAGGGGAGAAATTTTAGGTTCCAACCCCTTTGTCTTGAATGATAGATTTCTCATAAGGGTAATTTCTTGGATTAATTATGAGCATGATTTTCTAGTAAAAGGAAAGGGTAGAGTTGGCTTAGATCCTTATGTACATCTTACATTTGACCCGTATATACTATTGGGTGGGGAAGGATTTGCCTCGGATTGCATTCCTCTCTACTTGATGTCTATCTTAGCCATGATCTTTGTGATGCTTTTAGTAAGTGTTTTATGATCAAAGCAAAGGATTATATGTTGTATTCCAAGAATGTGCCCGCTTGATGCATTTGTATAATTGTGGCACTAATGTTAACTCTCCTATTAAGAGGATTGTGCGTTTGTTTTCCTTCTTTTTGGGGTTTCAAAGCTTGAATTTGAGGTCAAATTCCTTTCAAGATGGAGAGGGTGATACAAGCATAAAGAGCACAAGGTTTACAAGGTCTTGAAGAAGGTTTCAGCTTCAGATTGTTAAAGAATCAAGTCTCGGATTTGCAAGTGCTTGAAGAACTTTTGGAACCATTACAAAGCATTTTCCAAATTAAAGAGAGAAAGAGGTATTTCTACATCACATAGGCGCCTCAACAAAGGGAATTGTGGTCTTTTAAGACCTCCCTTTTACACTCCAAAGGAGCACCCTTTATTAAGGGCATTTTAGCCATTGTTATGTAATAGTATAAATAAACCTTTTATCTTCCATTTTCATTAGTTTTGAAGAATTGATTGAGTGAAACTCAAATTGTATTTTCTTTCTTTGTGTAGAGCTTGGAAAAGCCATTTTATTGTAGGTCTTGGAAAAAACATTGAAACTAGGGTAATCATTGAGTGTGGAATAACTATTGTTGACATTTTTGCAAGAAAGGTTGGGTGCTTGAGCAGTTGATCCCTTTTTGTTCACCTATGAATGAAGTGTTATCCATCAATGGTGAGGTGTGTTTAAGTGTTTAATATACACTTAGGTGCTGATCATTAGAGTTGGTGTATGTTTCATTACTATCTTTCATTTAATGCTATTTTCTTCAAGTTTTTACTTCATCTCTTCTTTCTTTAGTTGCTCATTTTTGTTTCTTTAGCCTTGAATTTTAGTTATATCTTTCTTTTAGCTAACACCTTATATCACATTGTACCTACAAAATGAACAAATAATATTAGTAGTAATGCACCTCACAAACACTTCTATGAACTCAACATTGTGATCTTCATAATTGGGCAACGAATATTGAAAGTTATGTACACTCCAATGGACAATAAGGTATCAATCTATACTTTGCAGTCGGAATGGATTGTTTAATCGACTCATAGAAATAAAAAATCTACTTATGAACTTGAAACAAATAATCTACAAAGAATTAAAACTACAAAAGCACACAAAGAAAAAAGGAGGAAGAAAGAAACATACTAAAATACTACTTCATAACTAAGTATGACGATTACTAGTTGTGAATTAACATTTAGAATCAAGAAAAGAAGAATAAGAATCAAAGAAAAGAATCTAGGATATATAACAATGAGCTTAGATTAAATTTCTAAGACATTGGTAAACTTCTTTCAAGTTATGGCCTTAGTTATTGACCATCACAATGGTGATTGACCGTTACCTAGTTTATTTTTTCTAACTAGTAGCTTGCTGGATAGGTGGTGTTTTTTGACGGGAGGGGTGGTAGTCCATCAGTCTTTTGACTAACCATTAGGTTGTCCACCAACCTCAACCAATGGGTCTTTTTGTCCTTTAACATATGGAGGATAGGTGTGGAGGTCCTTCAATGTTTTTCTCCTTCTTTTAATGATCTTGTGAGCTTCTTAGGAGATTATTCAGGGCTTAAAGGCTTAAACAATGTATCAAAACACTCTTGAAAGACTTGAATTTTTATGGTACCCTCCTTTGTTCTCTACTTTGTCTCTTTCTTTAGAATATTCACATTTTATGGTATTTGATTCTTTCTTTCTTTAGAAGACTTCGAATATTCTTTAGAATAAACAAGTACCAAATCTTTCTCTCAATTACCTTTTGGATCAAACACCACTTTTTGAATCTTCTTCTTCAATAATATTTTAAGAACTTGAAGAACACCAAGAACATTCAAAAATGACACTTATGAAAATGAACCCCGAATTCAATAAAATTCTAAACCCAAGCTCAATACAACTCCACAAACACAATACCAATAATTTCAAGCTCAATATCAAACCAAAAACCCTCCAATTTTGAGAACCTGCCTAAAGTTTTGTACAACCTAAGAAACAACAATAGTGTGATAAAGGAACAAACCTAAAGCTTGAAAAAAACTACTAGAATCCAAGCACAAGAACACAATCTAAAGAGAAGAAGATGAGATGAAGTAGAATAAACTAACACACAATCGGATTCAACACAAAAAGAAGACAAAATTTTATTTAAGTAAAAGGATAGTAATAATACATACACCAACACTAAATAATATCACCAAGGTGTGTATCAAATACCAAGACACACAACACCAATGATGGATAACACCCCACTCTTATGTAGATATAAAGGGGTCAATGTCCTCAAGCACTTACCTTTCTGTCCAAAATGTTAACAATAGTGATTCCACACTCAAAGAAGACACTAATTTTGGATTCCACTTTTAAGGATGTGGAATAAAGAATATAATATTTGTTCACTCAACAATTCTTCAAAGATAAATAAAAATAGAAGCTATAATGTCTTTTTATACTATTATATAACAATGACTAAATTTCCCTTAATGAGAGCTTAAGTGGGGGCACCTCTTGAGTGTTAATCTGGAGAGTAAAAAGTCCTGAATGCCCTTAATGAGAGGAACCTCTTGAGTACAAGAACCTTTTTCCTCTATTCACTAGGACAAGGCTTCAAAAATGCTCCATAAGATCTTCAATCAGTTGCAAAAATCCAAAACTTGAACCTTTTACAAGACCATATAATTATTGTGCTCTTTAAGCTTGTATTATCCTCTTCATCTTGAAAGGAATTTAACCTCAAATTCTTAACACCTTGAAAAACCAAAGAGAGGGACAACAAGCACATAATCCTTATGATAGAAGGGTTAGGATTAGTACCACAATTATATAAACACACCAAGGGGGTACACTCTTGGAATATAGCAATTACTCCTTTGTTATTATCATGAAACACTTACTACAATCATCACAAAGGAAATTATTAATACAGACATCAAACAAAGAAGAGTACAACACAAAATCATCCCCTTCCCACCCTAATAATGCACCGGGATCAAATAAAAGAGATAGACAAGTATCTAATCCTAGGTTACTCATCCATTTTACTGGAAAATCAAACCCACAATTATCCAAGGCATTACTCGGAACTTGTACCTACACATGATCACTATGAACAATCCTAATATCATGGCCTTCATGACACAATTTCAAAGGACCATATTCACTATCAAGATCAATAATACAAACATTAACACTAACTTGAAAGTTTTTAATCATACCATTCACATGTTCAAGTAGTGAGATATTATTTGGAGCACATTAATCATTCCACACCACAAGAGAACTACCTAAAAAATAAGCATGTAGTACTATATTAAGCTATTCTGAGAACGCTTCACTAGAAGTCACATCATGACTTTTCAAGTTCAAGGAAGTGTTGAGTGTGGTAATGTCACCTTGTCAATAATAGAAAGTGTATTTTTCATCCTGTTTTACATTAGGGCAGTTTTCATTCTCCACATTACAAGGTAATATTTCAAGTTTCCCCTTGGACTCACTTTTTCATCACTTATCCCAAAATTGGGACTTTTGGCTGATGGTTTGAAGGTAACTTTCTTGGGATTCTCCCTGGTACTTTTAGGTTCTTGAACCTGCACACAAGAAAATAAAATACACAGAAAAATGCTAGCATTTGGGTTAGTTAGTAAAGGGACCTTTGTGGGAAAGACCCATAATTAAATATTTTGTTCCCCTTTCTCCTTCACTACCTGAGACCTCCTTTTCACTTTTCCTTTTTATTTTATTCTTCGACAACTTATATTTCTCATGGTTTTCATTCATACTAGATGGTGGAAGAGGGACAAGGGTGAAATTTCGGCCACTATGCTCAAGTGTGTATCTATTAGACCTTCCATCATGATTAATGGATTTATCAAATTTCCAAGGCCTACCCAATAATACATGACATGCTTGCATGGGGAGTATATCACATAAAACTTCATCCTTGTAATTTACCAATTGGAACTGAATCAAGCTTTGGCGATTCACCTTCAATTCACCACAAGCATTCAACCATTGTAGTTTATACGAATTTTGGTGAGGGTTAGTGGGTTGTTTCAATTAGTCAACCATAGTGACACTAGGAATGTTTATAGAACCCCCACTATCTATAGTAAAAAAACATACTCCACATTTAACAAGGCACTTGGTGTGAAAGAGACCTGCTCTTTGGCTTGAATCATCCAAGGTCTTATCAAACATAATTTTTCTAACTACATAGTTAGGAACATCACATTCACCCTCAAAAGGCAAGACATCTTACTCACTTCGCTTCCCTAGAGTTTTGGGTTCTACATACTCTCCATATTAAGAGTTGTCATCATTGCCCTCGGTTTCCAACTCTATTTCCTCCCTAAGATTGTATAAATTCCCCTCTCTTAGAATCAAATTATGTCATGTAGGCACTAACTTGACCTATGACCCCAACCTTGACAATTGAAGCATTGGAGACATTTATAATGAGAAGTAAAAGTAGATTTACCTTCATTTCTTGGGGGGTGGTATTTGGCAACCTTGCTCTCGATTTGTGGAGTTTGAGATGAAGTAAATTAGTCCTTGTTCCAACTATAAATAGATTGAGTTACCTCTTGTTTCTTGTTTAAACCCAAGGCTTGTTGGCTTTTGAGCTTCTACGTTGACTTCTGTTTGTTCTCTTTTTCAATCTCCATGTCCAATTGGAAGATACCATTAATGATTTAAAACTTATGAAGAGTCAAACGGGAGGATATGTCCTTGTTAAATCAAACCTTCAAGAGAATAACATTATGATGCAGTTGTTAAACTCTATGGTCAAGCTTCAAAACAAGTTGTTGGAATTCATCATAATATTCCATGACACTCTTGCTACCTTGCCTTAAGTTGTAAGGCTTGGCAAGGAGCTCATGTCTATAATGCTCCGATACATATCTCTCTCTCATTAGTCTCTTTAATATATCCCAAAGATGTGGTTGCCCGCCAATCAACACATTACCTAACTTCGTTGTGTAATCCCACCAAGTGTTGGCATATCCTTCAAAGTAAGCAATAGCATAGCAACTTTTCATCTCTTCCATAAAGTCATTCACTTGTAAAAGCTTTTCACAAGAATATTCCTAAGAAAGATATATTTATAGATTACTCTCACCTTTGAAAATTTGAATACCAACCTTGATTGAATTAACGCCAACCTCATGATTTCCTTGCCTTTCTTCTTACCCTCGGTTCCTTCCATAATGCCCTCTTTGACCATGTATTGCCTTTATTTCTTCCTTAAACCAACAGTTATCATTAGGAACATCATAACCTTATTGATACCCTTTATTATAGTCTTCAATGGGAATAGGGTAGTTTCCAGTTTGGGGTCTTTAGGGGGGACAATAAGGACTTTGGTTATTTGGTCTTTGGATTTAAGGATTTTGGATTTGTGGAGGATAAGGTCTTTGGATCTGAAGGTTTGTGTTTGTGTTTCAATTCCTTCTTGTTGGACTTAGTTAATTTGAGGATGTTATGGGCTTTAGACATTTCAAGTTTTGGAGGTTTAGGATTGGTTTCGTGGGGATAGTGGAGGTAAAGCATGTTGTGGGGGGTCTCAGGGGTGATAATCATGGATGAGTTGTTACCTGGAACACTAGAAGAAACTTGATAAGGATTAGGAGGAGAATGTCATGAGTTCCTTCGACTCTCAACAAAATCAAGTCTTCCACTCATGGTGGACACCTAATGCAACCTTAAAGAGAATGAAAGAGTACAAGGCATTATCAAAGGTTCAAGCTTCAGAATTGACAAGTGATTGAAGGCCTTTTGGAGCACCCCAATTCCCTTATTCTGTAAGGGTATATTTGACATTTATTATGTAATAGTATAAATAGACAAATTAGCCTCTCTTTTCATGGAGCATTGATGAATTCATTGAGTATTACTCATGTTGTATTTTTCTTTTGTTAGAGTAAGGCTTGGAAAAGCATCTTTGTGTTGGTCATGGAAAAGACAACGAAACTAGGGATTAATACTTTTGATGGATTTCACTTGTGTTGATCAATTGGCAAGAAAGGTGCTGTAGAGGAGTGTAAATTTCTTTTGTCCACCTAAGAGTGTGGTGTTATCTGTCATTGGTGTTATGTGTCTTGGTTTTTGATACACACATTGATGCAATTCATTGGTGTTAGTGTATGTCTCACTACTATCCTTTATTTTTATGGATTTCATCTTCATCTCCCTTTATTCTAGTTGCTGTTTTTGGTTTCTTTAGGCCTTCATTTCTTTTAGTAGTTGATACTTGTATTATTTGGTATCAAGCACCATATATTAGTGTTCTTCCCACAACTCTAAGCCTTCGATCTAAGAAAATCTCCTAAAAAAAAAGAGTCTAGAGTCAAGAAAATAAACAAAAATAGGTGTTTCACGTTTTTGTACGTGGACAACACTTTAAATCTTAGATCTACATGTTTTTGTGTTGTTATTTTTGTTTTAAGTACTAGATTCTTGTTCCCTAGCACCTAGGGAGTCTATATCTACGTTTGGAACATGATTTAGTTATTTTTGAGCTAGATCCACCATTGTTGTGACTTGTTTGGAGCTTTTGAGGTGGGATATCATGGTGGATCCCTTGTATGTGTGTTTTGTTGCTGATTTATTGTTGTTTGTGCTTTTATTTTCAAAGGGAACCTTGATCAAAAGGAAAATTAGAATTTGGGGTTCATTTGCCTAGTGGTCAAACCGTGGTCAACTCTTGAATATTCATCTTGTTCATCCACCATCTTCAAATCTTGCTGAAGAAGAATATTGAAGTAGCTTGTCTGATCCAAAAAGGGAGAAGAGAGAGAGTGTACTAAGTGTTTATACAAGAATATTCTAAGTATTCCAAAAAGGAAGAGGGAACAAGGGGACAAAAAAGTACAATTGAAAGTACACTTGAGGGGATCAATCAATTTTGAATTCATTTGAAGCTCCAAAAAGGCTTCAAACCCTTATTTTCCCTCTAAAACCAAAATTTATCTTCCCTAAAGAAGTGTTTGGCCGAAACAAGGGATTTCAGATTAGAAATTTTTTAAAAGTGACATCCTAACACAAGCTGCCATGTCATAACTTTTAAGAAGAACCATATTGAGTTCTAATTTAGATTTCTTAGTTTCTAATTTTTTATTCTAGTTTCTTGTGTGTTAAACTCTATCACTAATTTGTAAGCTAGTAATTACCTACTAGGTTGATAATTTTTGAGTCCGTTTGTTCGTGTCTTCGATTTTTGTGTGCTTTTTTCTCATTTTTAATTCGTAGAAGTTTGTTAGTTCAAGTCCGTGCATCATTTTATTTGAGTCATATCAAACAAAAATCAATTCCGGGCCAAAGAATATTCACCACTCAATACACTTGCCAAGTGTGAGGTGAGATCCGCATGTGAGAGTGGTGAGGATTTTTGAACTAATGTGTTTGTTTGTTTTGTAGGTTTTCCTCTTTGTTGTTATTTTTTTGCTTTTGTTAGGTACAATTGATATGGAATCCTAGGGTACCACATAACAACCCTTGGGTAATGATGCTTTAGGAGCCTTGATAACTCAGATTGATACACTTTCCCAAGAATTGACGGGTGATTTTGACATTATAAAAGGAGACTTGAGATCCACGAGGGGTGACGTAAGATCCATGAGGGGTGACATAATTAGAATAAATCCGGGGTTCACCCCTCATGGATCTTACATCACCTTTTATGGATCTCAAGTCTCCTTTTATAATGTCAAAATCACCCCTCAATTCTCGAGAAAGGGAATCAATCTGAGACATCAAATCTCCCAAAATATCATTACCCATGGGTTTGGATGTGGTACCCTAGGATTCCATCTCAATTGTACCTAACAAAAGAAAAAAAAGAACAAAGAGGAAAACCTACAAAATAGACACGTTATTTCCTTGATATTTACTATTATTATTTTATCACTTATTTCTGTTATGTTATACCTCTTGTTTCAAGTTGCATTATGACCTTGCTATAATATTCTCTCTCTTGAGACGTGGTTCTATCAGAAATAGCCTCTCTACTTCTTCGAAGGTAGCGGTATAGACTGCGTACATTTCACCATCTCCAGAACTCACTGTGTGGGAATATACTGGGTTGTTGTTGTACTCTCACACTCAGATCTCACCTCACACTTGGTCTCATAAGTGTTTAATACTTGTCAATACATGCAAGTGAATTGAGTGGTAAATCTGCTTTGGCCCGAAAATGATTTTTGTTTGATATGACTCAAATAAAATGATGCATGGACTTGAACCAACAAACTTCTACGAATTAAAAATGAAAAAAAGCACACAAAAACCGAAGACACAAACAAACAGACTCAAAAATAATTATCAACCAAGTAGGTAGTTACTAGCTTACAGATTAGTTATAGAGTTTAACACACAACAAACTAGAATAAAAAAATAGAAACTAAGAAATCTGATTTAGAACTCAATTTGGTTGTTCTTAAAAGTGATGACGTGGCAGCTTGTGATTGGGCGTCAATTTTCAAAAATTTGTAATCCTAATTCTCTTGTTTCAGCCAAACACTCCTTTAGGGAAGATAAATTTCGGTTTTATAGGGAAAATTAACATTTGAAGCCTTTTTAGAGCTTCAAATGAATTCAAAATTGATTGATCCCCTCAAGTGTACTTTCAATTGTACTTGTTTGTGCCCTTGTCCCCTCTTCCTTTTTGGAAGACTTAGAATATGCTTGACAATATTTTTGTACAAACACTTAGTACACTTTCTTTGGTCTCCCTTTTTGTATCAAACAAGCTACTTTACTATTCTTCTTATACATGATTTGAAGATGGTGGATGAACAAGATGAATATTTAAGAGTTGACCACGGTTTGACCACTTGGCACATGAACCCCAAATTCAAATTTTCTTTTTAATCAAGGTTCCGTTTGCCAACACAAGAGAAAACAACAATAAATCAGCAACAAAACACACACACAAGGTATCCACCACAAT
Organism: Capsicum annuum; assembly: GCF_002878395.1. NCBI lineage: Eukaryota > Viridiplantae > Streptophyta > Magnoliopsida > Solanales > Solanaceae > Capsicum > Capsicum annuum. The sequence goes on along the minus strand of NW_025856049.1, from coordinate 61,538 downwards.
ATCCCACCTCAAAAGCTTCGAACAAGTCACAACAATGGTGGATCTAGCTAAAAAGCAACCAAATCTTTTTCCTAACGTAGATCTAGAGACTCTAGGTGCTACGGCACAATAATCTAGCACTTGAAACCTAAAAAACAACACAAAAACATATAGATCTAAGATTAATATACTGTCCAAGTACAAAAATGTAAAACACCTATTTTTTTTTCTTGACTCTAGACTGTTTTTTTTGTGGATATTTTCTTAGATCGATGGATTTGAGTTGTGGTAACAACTCTATTACATGGATATTGATACTAAATGATATAAGAATCAACTAATAAAATGAAATTAAGTCCTAAAGAACCAAAAAATAGCAACTACAAGAAAGGGAGATTAAGATGAAATGCATAAAAGTAAAGGAATAGTAGTGAGAGATACACTAACACCAATGAATAGCACCAAGGTGTGTATCAAACCAAGAGACACAACATACTTCATGTCAATTGATAAACAAAGGAATTCATACTTCTCAATAACACCTTTCTTGTCAATTGATAAACAAAAGTAAAATCCATCAAATGTATTAATCCCTAGTTTCGATGTCTTTTCTAAGACCTACACTAAGATGGACTTTCCAAGCCCTTCACTAAAGAAAGAAATATCTAACTTGAGTAATACTCAATCTATTCATCAAAGTCCCATAAAAAGATAAGCTATTTGTCTATTTATACTATTAAATAGTAACTTTTAAAAGTACCCTTAATGAATAAGGGAATTGAAGTGCCCCTTGAGTGTTACTTTAGTGTGTAAAATGTCTTCTGTACCCTTCACGTCAGATACCTCTTAAGTGTAAAGGTTCTCCTGCTAGATTATCTTGAAAAAGGCTTCAAACATGCTCCAAAATTCCTTTAATCACTTGCAATTCCAAAGCTTGAGTCTTTGTTAATGCCCTGTAATTTTTTGTGCTCTTTAAGGTTGTATCATGTGTCCACCATGAGTGGAAGGCTTGATTATGTTGAGAGTTGAAGGAACTCACTAGCTTCAACTTGTAAACCCTATCATGTGTCTTGTAGTGGTCAAGCTAATCACTCATCCACTACTCTCACCCCCAATACCCTTCACCAAATACCTTACCTCCACTATCCACACAAAACCAATCCCAAACATCCCAAACCTGAAATTTCCAAACACCATTATATCCTCAAATTAACAAAGTCCAACAAGAAGGAATTGGAATCCAAACTCTACCACCAAACCCAAACCTTCAATTGCTAAATCCACTAAACCAAATACCAAATAGCCAAAGACCTTACACTCCACCCCAAAAACCCACTACTCGAAACTACCCTATTCTCATTGAAAACAATGATAGAGGGAGCAAGAAGGTTATGATGTTCCTAATGATGAATATTGGTTTGATGAAGAAATAAGGGCCAGACATAATCAACGAGTGCATTATGGAAGAAACTGAGGGTAAGAAGAAAGGCAAGGAAATTATAAGGTGGGCACTAATTCAATCAAGTTATATATTCCAATTTCTAAAGGTGAGAGTGATCTAGAAATGTATCTTTGCTGGGAATTTTGTTATGAAAAGATTTTTCAAGTAAATGCTTTTTTTGAAGAAAAGAAAATTAGTTATGCTATTACTCACTTTGAATGATATGCGAACACTTGGTGGGATTCTATAAAGAGGTTTGTTAATGCATTGATTAGCAACCAACCACCTTTTTCGGAGATATTTAAGAGACTAATGAGAGTGAGATATGTATCAGAGAATTATAGACATGAATTCTTTGTGAAGCCTTAAAACTTAAGATAGAGTTGGAAACTGAGGGGAATGATGACAACTCTCAAGTGGAGAGTGTGTAGAACTCAAAACTCAAGGGAAGGGAAGTAAGGAAGACGTCTTGCATTGTGAGGATGAATGTGATGTTCCTAACTATGTGGTTAGAAGAACTATATTCGATAAGACCTTGGATGATTCAAGCGAAAGAGAAAGTCTCTTTTACACCAAGTACCTTTTTGAAGGTGGAGTATGTTCATTGATTATAGATAGTGGGAGTTCTACTAACATTTCTAGTGTAACCATGGCTGATTACTTGAAACAACCAACTATCCCTCACCCAAATTTGTATAAGCTATAATGGTTGAATGCTTGTGGTGAATTAAAGGTGACTCGACAATGCTTGATTAAGTTAAAAGTTAGAAATTACAAGGATGAAGTTTTATGCAAGGTACTCCCCATGCAAGCATGTCATGTATTGTTGGGTTGGCCTTGGCAATTTGATAAATCAACTAAACATGATAGAAGGTCTAATATATACAGACTTGAGCATGGTGGCCAAAATTTCACTCCTGTTCGTATTCAATAATATTTTGTAAATGAAATCTATGAGAAATCGAAGGAGTTGAAGAATAAATGAAAAAGGGAAAGGGAAAGAGAGGTCTCAAGTAGTGAAGGAGAAAGAGGAACAAAATATTAAATTGTGGATCTTTCCCACAAAGGACCCTTATTACTTACTAACCCAAATACTAGCATTTTTCCTGGTATTTCATCTTCTTCTGTGAAGGTTCAATACCCTAGATGTCCCTAGGAGAATCCCAAGAAAGTTCCCTTCACACCTTTAGCCGAAAGTCCTAATTTTGGAATAAGTGATAAAGAAGTGAGTCCAAAGGGAAAACTTGATATATTCCCATGTAATGTGGAAAATAAAGGCTGCCCTAATGCAAAAAAAGATGAAAAGAACACTTCTTATTAACAACAAGGTGACATTACCACACTCTAAACTCTCTTAAACTTAAAAAGTTGTGATGTGACTTCAAGTGAAGTGGTCTCAGAATTGCTAAATATAGTATTACATGCTTCTTGTTGTAGTAGTTCTCTTGTGGTGCATAATGATCAATGTTCTCCTAATAATAGCTCACTATTTAAACATGTGAATGGTATGATTACAAATATTAAAGTTAGTGTTGATGCTTGTATTATTGATCTTGATAATGAATATGGTCCTTTTAATTTGTATGGTGAAGACCATGATATTAGTCTTTTTCATAATGACCAAGTGTATGTCCAAGTTGTGAGTAATGCATTGGGGGATTGTGGGATTGATTTTCTAGTAATAGTGATGAGTAAACTAGGATTAAATACTTGTCTATCTCTTCCATTTGATCCTCGGGCATTATTAGGGTGAGAAGGGGATGATTTTTGGTTGCACTCTTCTTCCTTTGATTTCTATCTTACTCACGTCCTTTGTGATGCTTGTAGTAAGTGTTTAAGAGTATAACAAAGGATTGTTGGCTATATTCCAAGAGTGTATCCCCATTTGTATGTTTAAATAATTATGGTACTAATCCTAACCCTCCTATGTTGAGGATTGTGTGATTGTTGTTCCTCTTTTTGGTTTTGAAAGGTCTGAATAATTTGAGGTTGTATTCCTTTCCAGATGGAGATAATGATACAAGCCTAAAGAGCACAAGCATTACAAGGACTTGTAAAATGTTGAAGTTTTGGATATTTGCAAGTCATTGAAGATCTTTTGGAGCCTTTTTGAAGCATTGCCCAAGTGAAGACAGGAAGAGGGTTCTTGAACTAAAGAGGTGCCTCTCATTAAGGACATTGAGGACTTTTTACACTCTAGATTAACACTCAAGAGGTGCCCCAAATTAATCTATCATTAAGGGCATGTCACGACCCAAACTAGGGCCTGGCCGTGATGAGCATTTCGAACCATGAAGGCCCGAAACACCCCTATATGTCTAGTAATCATACCCCTATTTCATATGATTAAAGTAGTGCGGAAGAAACACAATAATTCGGTAACATGGTCATAAATGTGAAAAGAAACAATAACGGGGAGATAAGGTTCCCCCAACATCAATTAGCCTCTAAACAACTATCTGCGAAAATCTCTAACAAATGACTAATTCAAGTAACCGTATATAAACTGGGACAAGGCCCCCAGTAGACCCCAAAACTGAATATAAGAAAAAAGAACTGCAGGACATAAAACCTTCCAAAACATAAAAGGCTCACGACTTGTCTCTACAACTCTGTCTGAATGATCTTCTAATTCTCTTGACCCCTAGATTGGGCCTCTGAACCTGAGAGGTTGTAGAGGAGAGGGGGTCAACACAAAAGTACTGGCACACAGAGATATCAAAATAAAACATAATATTTTTACAAAATATAGTTGAGACCCATTATAAAGAAATTTCGTATCAAATCATTTGAAAACACATAGGTGTAATGCAATAGCTTACTCAACAATCAATGAAATGTAACTGAGCTAGGTGGAATACCCTACATAATTTACACCAACTTTCTAACCTCGGTTACCACTGAGATTAGAGTATAAGTGAGGGAGAGACACACAAGATCACATAGCATGGTGTTACGACCCAATGGTCCTAATTTCGGAATGACATAAAGTCAAGTACACAAGATCACTTAGCCTTGTACCAAATCTCCATTTTGGTAAATACGTTTTCCAATGATGATCCCTTAATGTAAAATGCCTTCTTCGGGCATCCACCTTTCTCATGTAAAATCAATGCATTCAAATTTCATCTGGTTCAATCACATATCATGTTCTATAGGGTATCATTATTCACGACTTACAAGTCCTCAATATCACTTCCACATAAGCATAATCATGTAAAAACCAAGGTGCTTCATCATTTACAAGTGGCGAACAATAATTATTTCAACTTCATGCTCTCTTTTGTTAGTCATAATATGATATGGGGTATCAAGACATTATCATGGAAATTTGAAAGAAATTTATCATTAATATTTATCAAACTTCCACGGAAAATCTCAAATCACATATGCATGGTTTCAACCATTGAAGTATATAGGCAAACAGTTCCAATGACATAAAGAAACATGACTTAGAAAACATATTGAAAGCAAGTTAGTAGCTTTTGATTGAAAACCCCCATTTAAAAGCATGCATGTTCATAAAAACTACACCCATGAGATTTTAGGATCACCCCAGGTACCTCTATTTCCAAGGATAATAGATGTTTCTTGAAGCTTGCGGATTGGTGATTCCAAATATGTAATTATCTTTGAGAACCTACGGTCGAATCTTAAACTATTTGGGTTTTATTTTTGAAACCCTATGGAGAATCTTTGAGCACTTTTGATGAATGAAGGTGTATTTTAGGGTCCTTGGAACTGAATTTAGTGTTTTAAGGCTAAGTAAGGGTGGAAAAGGACCACTTTGTTCCCAAAATGGAGTGTTTAAGACACTTGAATTCTTTACATAGGCGCCGCCCATCCCATTGCCTATGTTTACATAGGCACCGCCTAGGCTATTGCCTATGCTTTCCAGTGGCCATGGGCTATTGGTTAGGGGACGCATATCACTTTTAAAGTCCATAACTTCTTGCTCGGGTGTCAAATTTTAGCAAAATTGTTATCATTGGAAAGATAAATCGAATACCTATCATTTGACACGTGGTAGGCTTCCTAATTCAACATATACAGAGTTTTATGGTAGATGAAAGCTGACACACTTTACAACGTCCACTACAACTTAGTCGATCAAAATAGTTTCAACTCGTCCATGAGTTAAAGGACCTCTATGGTCTAAATTTAAGCTTGAATGGATTCTCATAATACACAAATAATTAACATGCTGTATTGGCATAGGATTTTATGGCTTCAGGATTATCAACGCATCAAAATTATGGTCTATATTGTAGCCTAAAATGTAGGGCATTACATTATCCGCCCTTTAGGATCATTAGTCCTCGAATGATGATGCGGGACACAGGCAGAAATAATTTTAAGAATAATAAAGGACTAGAAAAGATAAGACAGGAATAGTACCTTCTATCTCCTCCTCCATCGAACCAAATAAATTGGGATATGTAATTCTCATGTCAGCTTCTGTCTCCCAAGTTACTTCTTCAACTTTCTGATTCCTCCACAGTACCTTTACAGAGGCTATCTCTTTACTCCTCAGCTTTCGAACTTAGCGATCTTAAATTTCAACGAGCTCTTCTTTGTAGGACAAGGAGTCTTTCACTTTGATACCCACTACTGGCAATACCCTAGAATGATCTCTAATGCATTTCTTCAATATGGATACATGGAATACCGGATAAACGGAACCCAAACTTGCAGGCAATTTTAGCTCATATGCAACTGTACCAATCTTTTTTAGAATCTGATATGGCGCTAATAGGGAGGGCTCAATTTACCTTTTTTTCCGAATCGCATAAGTCCTTTCATAGGAGAAACCTTGAGAAACACCCAATCACTAACTTCAAACTCTAGTTTTCTTCTCCAAACATCGGCATAGGACTTCTAACAACTCTGAGTAGTGTTGAGTCATTCTTTAATTATTTTTACTTTCTCCATCGCCTGATGAACAAGATCAAGCCCATACAACTGAGTCTCACCCACTTCATACCATCCTATCGGAGACCTACATCTCCTCCCATACAAAGCCTTAAAATAAGCCATCTTGATGCTGGGATGGTAACTATTATTGTAAGCAAATTCAACCAGTGGCAAGTGATCTACCCAACTACCTTTAAAATCAATGACGCATGACCTCAACATATCTTCGAGGGTCTGAATAGTAAGCTCAGCTTTCCCATCCTTCTGAGGGAGGAAAGCTGTGCTCAAATTTGCTGGTGTACCTAAACCCTTCCTAAAAGATCTCCAGAACTGAGATGAAAACTGCGTACCTTTATCGGATTTAATGGACACTGGTACCCCATGCAATCAAACTATCTCCTCAATGTAAATCTTAGTATAAACCTCTCCCGAATAATTAGTCCTCACAGGCAAAAAGTGGGCTGACTTTGTCAACCGATCTATAATCACCCATATAGAATCATACTGGTTTTCGAAAGTCCTGTAACGAAGTCCATGTTTATTATCTCAAACTTTGATAAAGGTAGGGCTATCTCTTGGGAAGTACCAGCTGGCCTCATGTGTTCTACCTTCACTTGTTGATAGTTCAAACACTTGGATACAAAATTAGCTACATCATGTTTCATATTATTCAACCAATACAAGGTTTTCAGATTATGGTATAGCTTAATAGAGCCTGTGTGAATGACATACCTCGAAGTATGTGCCTTATTCTTTACCATAGCCCATCAACTTTCGGAATGCACAACCTACCTGAAATCTTAGAATACCATCACCACCAATTTTAAATGACATAACCTTTTGTTGACCCACATCTTTCTTGATTTGCATCAGGATAGGATTTTCCACCTGCTTCTCCTTAACTTCATCGCAAAGGGATGACGTAGCTAACTCAAGAGCAATCACCCCTCTATATTTGGAATCTAAGAGTCATACTCCTAGATTTGCAATGCGGTGAATATCTTTCACCATCGCTTTATTTTCTTCTTCTACATGAGAAAGGATACCCATAGACAACCTGCTGAGGGCGTCATCTATAATATTTGCCTTGCCCGAATTGTAATGCAGACTCATATCATAGTCTTTCAAAAGATCCATCTAACACCTCTTCTTGAGGTTCAATTCTTTCTGTGAGAAAACATACTGCAAACTCTTATGGTCAGTATAAATATCAACATGCACTCCATAAAGATGTGCCTCCAGATTCTAAGTGCGAACACCATAGCTGCTAACTCCAACTCATGAGTGGAGTAATTGTGCTCATGAACCTTTAACTACCTAGATGCATAAGCTATTACCTTACCACGTTGCATCAATACACAACCAAGTCCCATACGGGACACATCACAATATACCATAAAATCATCTACATCCTTGGGAAGGGTCAAAATAGGAGCAGTAGCCAGCCTTTCCTTCAACTTCTTAAAACTTTTTTCACATAAGTGAGACCTCACAAACTTCATCTTTTTCTGAGTCAGTTTAGTAAGCGGAGCATCTATGTAAGAAAAACTTTCTACGAACCTTCTTTAATACCTCGCCAAACCTTAGAAGCTCCGAATATCAGTTGGAGTTGTGGGTCTGGGCCATTTTCTTACTGCTTCAACTTTTTGGGGATCCACTATTATCCCTTCATTGGACATAATATGCCCTAGGAAGGCAATAGCATCTAACCAAAATTCACACATAGAAAATTTGGCATACAGCTAATGATCCTTAAGGGTCTGAAGAATAGTTCAGAGGTGATTGACGTTATCCTCTTTACTATTAGAATAGATCAGAATATCATCAATACATACAATGATGAACAAGTCAAGAAACTGATGGAACACTCTATTCATAAGATCTATGAAGGCTGCAGAGGGGTTAGTCAACCCGAAGGACATGACTAGAAATTTGTAGTGACCATATCAGGTTCGGAAGGCTGTCTTGGGTATGTCTGACTCCCTAACTTTCAACTGATAATAACCTAAATGAAGGTCTATTTTTGAAAAACACTTAGCACCCTAAAGCTGGTCAAAAAGGTAATTAATCCATGGAAAAGGATATTTATTTTTAATCGTGACCTTATTCAACTAACGGTAGTCTGTGCACATCGAAAGGTACCCATCCTTCTTTCACACGAAGAGCATGGGTGTACCCCATAGGGAAATACTAGGATGAATAAAACCTTTTTCTAGGAGGTCTGTAAGTTGTTCCTTTAATTTCTTTAGTTTCGTGGGAGCTATTCTATATGGTGGAATAGAAATAGGACGAGTGTCTGGCAATACATCAATGCCAAAATCTATCTCCCTATCAGAAGGTATCTCTTTGGGAAAGACTTCTGGGAATTCATTAACTACAGGGACTGACTGCAGAGAAAGATTTTCAACTTTTGAATCTTTTACTCGGACTAGATGATACATACAACCTTTGGAGATATGCTTTTGGGCTCTAAGATAAGAGAAAAAGTGACCTCTAGGTTCCACAGAACTCCCTGCCCATACAATTGGTGTCTCAGTCGGGAAACAAAAAGTGACCTTCCAGGTTCTGCAATCAAGGGTGGCATAACACGAATGGAACTAGTCCATCCTAAGGATGGCATCAAAATTTGTCATATCCAGTTCTATAAGGTCTGCCACAGTTTCCCTACTATGAACAGATACGACACAATTTCTATACACCCTTCTAGCAATAACAGAATCACCTACAGGAGTAGAAATAGAGAAGGGTTCTACAATAACTTCAGGCTCAAAACCGAAACCAAAAGCCATATAAGGGGTCACATAAGATAAAGTAGACCCAGGATCAAGAAATACATAAACATCACGAGAAAAGATTCATAACATCTAGTCAAAGAATATAACCGATTGTGACCGCTCCCGGCATCTGAAGGGGCACCCTTAGGAATAGGAGTTGTGGAGGCAGCTTGGTACTTAGCCCCCTTCCCCACATTTCCTCCATAAGAAGGACAATCTCTATAAAAGTGACCCACTTTGCCATAAGTATAGCAGTTTCTCCCCTCAAACTAGCATTTCCCTAGAAGATTCCTTTCGTAAACCTCGCACCGCAGATAAGTACGACGCTACTGGGACACACTTCCCTGAGACTATGTACGTAGATCTTTGGATCGATGAGGAGTTTGAAAACTCTGAGTTTGTCCGTCTGTCGGTGGTCTGGGTGCTGGAGCGCTGGCTGCTAACTGTGCATTATTCCAAAACTTATTCTTATTCAACCACTTATTACCCTAGTTACTACTCTACAGCTTTTTGTCTTTCTCTCTAGATTTAACAATATTTTTCTTCTTCTCTTTTACCTGCTGCATATGAATGGTTAGTCGAGCAAAGTCTAACTCCTTATTAAACATAGACCCCTGGCACTCAAGTACCAGGTTATAAGCAAGGCCAGATACAAATTTCCTCATTCGGGCTCTCATATTACTAGTAAACTCTGGTGCATAGTGGGCTAGTTTATTAAACTTCAAAGTGTACTCCTAGACACTTATACTGCCTTGCTTCATATTCATAAACTCTTCCGCTTTGGTCTCCCTTAACTCCAGAGGAAAGAATCGATCAGGAAAAGCTTCCAACAATTTGCCCTAAACTGTGGGCTCAGCACTTTGACCTTTTGTATCCTCCCAGTCGGCATACCACTGATTCACAACGTCCTTGAGCTTATAGGTTGCTAGATCCACCCCTTCAACCTCGTCCACATGCATCACCTTAAAGATCTTTTCTATCTCATCCATGAGCACCTGTGGATCATTCTCCACCTTGGTGCCAGTGAACTTAGGTGGGTTCATCTTCATAAAATATCCAACTCTAGTAGCCTCAGACGTACCAGATCAAGACCCAATATCTTCCGATCATTGAGCCTTGTTAGCTACAAACTATGTCAACATATGAATGGACCATATGAATTCTGCATTTGAAATATCTCCCTGAGCAGTTGAGGGACGGTTGGCATTAGTGTGCGGAGCCCGAGTTGGACTGGTTGGGACTGGAGGGACTCCTGGAGTAGGGAAAAATTCTAGAGTGTGAGCCCTGTTATGTGTCCGCATCCCATGGATGGGACAGACCTCATCTACCTGAGCATTCTGATCTATGATACGACGTGGAGGCATAACTGTGTTTCTAAAACACAAGTGATAGTTGATTACGGAACAGTTCAGACTCTGAAGTATGAACTAAATCACAAAGAAGGGAAGCATTTCCTAAATTCCTAGTAGCCCCCTGCTTATAAGTGTGGCGCGCTATACACCCTTAAATAGGACTCTACCCGATAGGATTTTGTAGACACCCTGGAACTATGAACTATGCTTTGATACCATGTTTGTCACAACCCGAACCAGGGCCATGCCGTGACGAGCATTTTTAACCATGGAGGCCTAAAAAACCCCTATCTTTCTGGTAATCATGCACCTAATTCACATGAGAAAAGTAATGCAGAAGAAACACAATAACTAAGAAACATGGTCATAAATATGAAAAGAAACAATAATGGGGAGATAAGGTTCCCCCAATATCAATTAACCTCTAAACAACTATCTACGAAAATCTCTAAAAAAGGACTGATACAAGTAATCATATATAAAGTGGGACAAGGAACCCAGTAGAACCCAAAACTGAATATAAGAAAAAAGGATTGTAGGACATAATACCTTCCAAAACATAGAAGGCTCACCACTTATCTCTGGAACTCTGTCTAAATGATCTATTGATTCTCTTGACCCCTAGACTGGCCTCTAAACCTGAGAGGTTGGAGAGAGAAGGGGTTTAGCACAAAAGTACTGGAACACAGAGATATAAAAAAAACATAGTATTTTTAGAAAATATAGTTGAGAGCCATTATAAAGAAATTTCGTATCAAATCATTTTAAAATACATGTGTGTAATGCAATAGTTTTCCCAACAATAACTGAAATGCAACTGAGCTAGGTGGAATACCCTAAATAATTTACACTAACTGTCTAACCTCAGTTGTCACTGAGATTTAAGTATAAGTGAGGGAGAGACACACAAGATCACATAGCATGGTGTCTCGACCCAATGGTAGTGCCCAAGATCACTTAGCTTGGGCTCCTACCTATAGTCCCAATTTGGGAATGACATCAAGTCTAGTACACAAGATCACATAGCTTGGAACCAAATCTCTGTGTCGGCAAACACATTTTCCAGTGATGATCTCTTACTCTCCAAAGCATTTTTCGGGCATCCACCTTTCTCATGTAAAATCAATGCATTCAAATTTCATATGATTCAATCACGTATCATGTTCTATAGTGTATCATCATACCCGACTTGCAAGTCCTCAATATCACTTTCACATATGCATAATCATGTAAAAACCAAGGTGCTTAATCATTACCAAGTGGTGAACAATAATTATTTCAAATTCATGCTCTCTTTTGTTAGTCACAATATCATATGGGATATCAAGACATTACCATGGGAATTTGAAAGCAATTTATCATTCATAGTTATCAAACTTCAATGGAAAATCTCAAATCACATATGCATGGTTTCAACCATTGAAGTATATAGGCAAACAATTCCCATGACATAAAGAAAAATAACTTAGAAATCACATTGAAAGTAAGTTATTAGCATTTGATTGAAAACCCCCATTTAAAAGCATGCATGTTCATAAAAACTACACCCATGAGATTTTAGGATAACCCCACTACCTTTATTTCCAAGGATAATAGATGTTTTTTGAAGCTTGCGGATTGGTGATTTGAAATATGTAATTATCTTTGAAAATCTACGGTGGAATCTTGAACTATTTGGGTTTTTATTTTGAAACCATACGGAGAATCTTTGAGCACTTTTGATGAATGAAGGTGTGTTTTGGGGTCCTTGAAACTGAAATTCGTGTTTTAGGGCTATGTAAGGGTGGAAAAGGACCACTTTGTCCCCAAAACAGAGTGTTTAAGTCACTTGAATTCTTTGCATAGGCGCCGCCCATCCCATTTCCTATGTTTACATAGGCGCCGCCTATGCTATTGGCCATGCTTTCCAGTGGCTTTGGGCGATTGGTTAGGCGACGAATATCACTTTGAAAGGCCATCACTCCTTGCTTGGGTGTCGTATTTTAGAAAAATTGATATCGTTGGAAAACTAACTCAAATACCTATCATTTGACACAAGGTAGGCTTCTTAATTCGACATTTACAAAGATTTATGGTTGATGGAATCTAACACACTTTACAACGTCTACTAAAACTTAGTCAATCAAAATAGTTTCAACTCGTCCATGAGTAGAAGGACCTCTATGGTATAAATTCAAGCTTGAATGGATTCACATGCTACAAAAATAATTAACATGCAGTATTGGCATAGGATTTTACGGCTTCGGGATTATCAACGCATCCAAATCATGGTCTATATTGTTGCCCAAAATGCGGGGCATTACAGGGCAATTTAGTCATTGTTATATAATCGTATAAATAGACATTTTAGTTTCTATTTTTCATTATTTTTGATAAATTGTTGAGATGACTTATATTGTAGTCTTTATTCCTCCTCCTTAAGAGTGGAATCCAAAATTAGGGTCTTTTTTGAGAGTGGAATCAATCTTCTTGACATTTTTGCAAGAAAGGTGGATGCTTGAGGAAATTAATCCCTTTGTGTCTACCTAAGAGTGGGCTATTATCCATCATTGGTGTTGTGTGTCTTGGTGTTTGATACACTCCTTGGTGTTATTCATTAGTGTTTGCGTATGTCTTATTACTATCCTTTTACATAAATGCAATTTTCTCTTCTATTTGTGTTGATTCCGAGTATGTGTTTGTTTATTCTACTGCATCTCATCTTCTTCTCTTTAGATTGTCTTGTTATGATTGGATTCTAGTTGTTTTTTTCATGTTTTAGGTTTGTTATCTTAACACACTATTGTCGGAGCTTAGGTTGTAGAAAACATGAGGTAGGTTCTCAAAATTGGAGGGTTTTTGATTGGATTTTTAGCTTGAAATCATCGGTATTGTGTTTGGGGAGTTGAACATAGCTTGGGTTTCGAATTTTATCCAAGTCGTGGTTCATTTTCATATGGGTTATTTTTGAAAGTTCTTGGTGTTCTTCAAGTTCTTCAAATATTGTTGAAGAAGAACATTCAAAAGTGGTGTTTGATTAAAAAGGTAAGTGAGACCGAGGTGTGGTACTTGTTTATTCCAAAGAATATTGCAAGTCTTCTAAAGAAAGAAAGAATTAAAAATCATAAAAAGGGAATATTCTAAAGTAGAGACAAAGTAGAGTACAAAGGTGGGGACTACAAAAGATTCATGGCTTTCAAGAGTGTTTTAATCTATTATTGAAGCCTTTAAGCCCTGAATAATCTCCTAAGAAACTCACAAGAATATTAAAAGAAGGAGCAAAACGTTGAAGGCCCTCCACATCTATCCTCCATAGGTTAAAGGACAAAAGGACCCATTAGTTGAGGTTGGTGGACAACCTGATGGTCAGTCGCAAGACTGATGGACTACCACCCCTCCCATCACCAAAGACCAACTATCCAGCAAGCTACTGTTTAGTAATGACAGACTAGGTGACGGTCAATCACAATTGTGATGGTCAATCACTATGTTTATCATTTGAGAGAAGTTTACTAACGACTCCAAAATTTAATTCTAAGCTCATTACTAGATAGCCTAGTTTATTTTCTTTGATTCTTAGTCTTCTTTTCTTGATTCTAAATGCTAATTAACAACTAGTAATCATCCTACTTAGTTGTGAATTAGGATGATTACTAGTTGTTAATTAGTATTTGAGTTTGTTTCTTTCTTCATCTTTTATTCTTTGTGTGTTTTTCTAGTTTTAATTCATTATAGCTTCTTTGTTTCAAGTTCGTAAGTAGATTTTTTATTTCTTTGAGTCCATTAAAAAAGAATCCACTCTGACTGCAAAGTATAGATTGACACCTTATTGTCCATTGGAGTATATGCAACTTTCAATATTCGCTGCCCAAATATGCGGATCACAATGGTGAGTTCATACAAGTGTTGATAAGGTGCTTTACTACTAATCTTATTTGTTCATTTTGTAGGTACAAGGTGATATAAGGTAATAGCTAAAAGAAAGCTATAACCGAAATTCAAGACTAAAGAAGGAAAAATCAACCACAAAAGAAAGAGCATATAAAGTATAAACATGAAGAAAATTGCATTTAAGGAAAGATAGTAATGAAACATACACCTAATCTAATGATTACCACCTAAGTGTGTATTAAATACTTAAAAAAACCTCACCATTGATGGATAACACTTCATTCTTTGGAGGACACAAAGGGATAAACATCTCAAACACCCAACCTTCCTTTCCAAAATGTCAACAAGAGAGATTCCACACTTAATGATGAGCCTAGTTTCAATGTCTTTTCCAAGACCTACACTACAATGGCTTTTCCAAGCCATACACTAAAAAAAAGAACATACAATTTGAGTTTCAGTAAATCAATTCTTCAAAACTAATGAAAATGGAAGCTAATAGGTTTATTTATATTAATACATAACAATAACTAAAATGCCCTTAATGAAGGGTGCTCCTTTGGAGTGTAAAAGGGAGGTCTTAAAAGATCACAATGCCCTTAGTTGAGGCTCCCATGTATTGTTGAATCCCTTCTTCTCTATTCAATTTGACCAAGGCTTTGTAATGGTTCCAAAAGGTCTTCAAGCACTTGCAAATCCAAGACTTGATCCTTTAACAATCCAAAGCTTGAATCCTATACAAGACCTTGCAAACCTTGATCTCATTATGGTTGTATCATCCTCTCCATATTCAAAGGAATGTAACCACATATTCAAAACTTGCAAAACCAAAGAGAAGGATAACAAGCATACAAACCTCATAATTGGAAGATTAGCATTAGTGCCATAATTATACAAACACACCGAAGGGCACACTCTTGGAATACAACTAATAATCCTTTGTTATGATCATAAATCACTTACTACAAGCATTACAAAAGACATGGCTAAGATAGACATCAAGTAGAGAAGAATGCAATCCGAGAAAAGCCCTTCCCCACCCCAATGAATACCAGCATCAAATGGAAGAAGTAGGCAAGTATCTAAGCCAACTATACCCTTTCCTTTTACTAGACAATCATGCTCATAATTACTTAATGCAATTACCCTTATGATACATATATCATTCAAGAAAAAGGGGTTTGAACCTAAAATTTCTCCCCTAAGATAAAACACACCTTTATTCACAAGTTTACCAAACACACAATCATCATGAACAAGATTAGTGTCATGCTTTTTATCACACTAACTCAAAGGACCATACTAAATATGTAGATCAACATTACAAGCACAAAATAGACAAAGTTGTTCATATTTGAAATACATATGTGGGTCATTTGTATTTGATAGAAAAGTCTTAGTATAAACGATACCAAAGACATGAATAGAATCAACATACAAAATAAATGCACATGACCAAAAATTATTCCACCCATAACCCAAAGGAATTTCGGGATCAAATAGAAGTAGAAGATAAAGGTCTAAGCCCAGATGACCCGCTCCCTTCATTAAGCTAATTTGCTCACAATGATTCAAGGTATTACATACAACTTTGACATACACAAATCCACTATGAACAATAATGATATCATCAATTTCATTACATAAGTTTAAAGGATCATGTTCAATACCAAGATCATCACTACAAGCATCATCACTAACTTGGAAATTCTCAATCATACCATTCTCGTGCTCAAAGAGGTATACACTTACAAATCCAAAATCACTTTTCTAGACAATAAATCATAATATTTTGAGTTAAAAGTAGTGTTGAGAGTAGCAAATTACCTCGGGTAAGGCTTGGGCAGTCCACTTTCTTGCCGCTTTTGGTCAAGTGAGTCTCTAGTTCATTTCTCTTGCATTCATGTGGAAATCCTTTTGGATCCTTCTTGATTATTATTTCATCTAGTACCTGCACATAGGAAGAAGAAAATCTAGGCAAAATGATATCTTTTGGGCTAGGAAGTAACAAGGGTTCTTTGTTGACAAGATCCATAATCGAGCATTTCTTTCCCTTTTCTACTTCACTACCTGCGGTTTTCTTTTCCTTTTCCTTCTTTTCTTCACACTCTTCTTGAATATAAACATCAAGCTTCTCTCCATCTTGCAAACCGACCTCATCACCCTCGGAGTCTATCACCATCTCTTCTCTTAGTTGTATGGGGTGATTTCAGTACAGTTGATCTTGGGGAGGAGGCATTGGATTACATTGGTGATGTATTTGGATTTTTGGAGTGTGGTGTACTTGATATAGTGGATTTGGGACATGGTGGTTGGAATTTTGTAGAGGCTTTGGTGGATATAATCTATCAACCCTCGCTTTCATTCTAATCATACCACCCATCAAAGATGCTGTTTAACTGCTTATAACATCCATATCACCCTTTATGTCTCTTCTCATAGCATTCATATTACCCTTCATATCTCAGCAAAGGTCTCAATACGAGCAATCAAGGCTCCCAAAACATCATTACCCAAATGTTGAGATGTGGTACCCTTGGATTCCATCTCAAATGGACCTAACAAAAGACAAAAAACAGCAAAAGGAAAACTAACAAACATGTTAGTTCAAAAGCCTTACCACAATCACACTCGGATCTCACCTCACACTTTGTCTCACAAGTGTTGAAAACATGGCAACACTTGGAAAGTGAGTTCAGTGGTGAATATGCCTTGGTCTAAAATCGATTTTTGTTTGATATGAATCAAATAAAATAATGGACGGACTTGAACCAACAAACTACTGCGACTTAAAAACATAAAAAGCACACAAAATATGAAGACATGAACAAAATGGACTAAAGACTAATAATAAACCTAGTAGGTACTTACTAGTTTGCTAATTAGTGATATAATTAACACAAACCAACTAGAAAGAACAAATAGAAACTTAGAAATCTAATTTAGAACTCAATTTTTTTGTTTATATAGTGATGAATGGCAGCTTGTGATTGGACGTCACTTTTTCAAATTTTTCAATTCCCAAATTCTTGTCTCGTCCAAACAACACTTAAGGAAGGAATATAATTTGTTTGGAGGGAAGAATATTCAAGTTTGAAGCCTTTTCAACCTTTAAAATGGACTTGAAATGAATTGGTCCATGTACTTGTAATTGTACTTAAATATTCCTTTTGTCTTTATTGCTTTCTTCTTTTGGCAATACTAGGAAGCTTCTTGGAAATTGCCTTGAACAACTTGTACACTCTCTTTTCTCACTTTTCAAGATCAAACAAGAACTTTTGAATATTCTTCTCCAACAACATATGAAGATTGATAAAGAATAATATGAATATTCAAGAGTTGACCAAGGTTTGACCACTAGGCAAATGAACCCCAAATTTAATTTTTCTTTTAGATCTAGGTTTCTTTTGCCACGAAAAGAACAAACAACACAAAATCAGCCACAAATCTTATCACCAACACAAACCTAAAATGGATCTAACCTTCAAAAGATTCAAACAAGTCACAACAATGGTCGATCAAGCTCAAAACAACCAAATCTTTTTCCAAATGTAGATCTAGACTCCCTAGGTGCTAGGTAACAAGAATCTAGCACTTGAAAACAACAAAAAAAACCCAAAAACATGTCGATCTAAGATGTAAAAATCTGCCAAAACACAAAAACTGGTTTACAATTATTTTTGTGAGATTTTTGACTTTCTCAACTCTTTTTTGTTGAGATTTTATTAGATTCAAGACTTAGAGTTGTGGGAACAACTTTAATACATGGTTGTTGATACCAAATGATAGATAAAAGAAATTCAAGACTAAAGAAGAAATAATCCGCAACTAAAGAATGAGGAGATGAAGTAGAAACATGAACAAAATTGCATTAAATGAAAGATAGTAATGAAACGTACATCAACTCTAATGATTAATACCTAAGTTTATATTAAGAAATTAAACACACCCACCATTGATGGATAAAAATTAATTCATAGGTGGATACAGAGCGATCAACTCCTCAAGTACCCAACCTTTCGTTGCAAAATGTCAACAAGAGTGATTCGACACTCAATGATGACCCTAGTTTCAATGTATTTTCCAAGACTTATAGTACAATGGATTTTCCAAGCCCTACAGTAAGGAAAGAAAATAAAATTTGAGTTTCACTCAATCAATTCTTCAAGAATAATGAAAATGAAAGCTAAAAGGTCTATTTATACTATTACTTAACAATGACTAAAATGTCCTTAATGAATGGTTCTCCTTTGGAGAGTAAAAGGGAGGTCTTAAAAGGACACAATGCCCTTAGTTGAGGCGCCTATGTGATGTAGAAATCCCTCCTTCTCTCTTCAATTTGAAAAAGCCTTTGTAATGGTTCCAAAAGGTCTTCAAGCACTTGCAAATCCGAGACTTGATCCTTTGACAATCCCAAGCATAAACCTTCTTCAAGACCTTGTAAACCTTGTGCTCTTTATGCTTGTATCATAAAGGGAACAAGACTTTGGTAACCTTGGATAATTGTGACTACGACATAGTGATAGCCTAAAGGATGGCTAAACACGAAATTTACACTAAAGGTGTAAAAAACAACAGTTAGAAAGGAGATGAAGGAGAAGAATTGCATAAATATAAAGATAGTAGATTGACCCTTACTACCACTAGATAATTAACAAAACGAGATGCATCAAATCTCTAATTACAATTTACAAATGAAAGTTCAAACCACTCTCTTAGGTGATCCAAAGGACTCACGCATCCTCAAGAACACCTTTCTTGCCTAATAACCCAACCGAAGCGACAAAACAATTTCAAATGCATTGAAGGTTCAAATTTTGGTTTCTAAGCTACAAATAGAAGACTAAGATACAAACTAAAGAGTATCCAATCAATATTCATCAAAGCTAATGAAAAGAGTGAAGAAATTGTCTATTTATACTATTACATGCAAAATGATAAAACTACCCTTAATGATTTAAAGAAAAGGGGTGCCCCTTGAGTGTTGGATTATAAAGTGAAAAGTCTTTATTTCCCTTCAAGTGAGGCACCTCTTTATTGTATTGATTCCATCCTCCTCCTTCTACTTGACAAGACTTTAAAAGGTTCCAAACACTTGCCAATTTCGAAGCTTAAGCCTTTTACTATGCCTTGTATTCTTTTGTCCTATTCATGCTTTATCATCCTCTCCATCTTAAAAGGAGTTTGTCCTTAAATTTTCACCTTGCAAAACCAAAAGGAAGGGAAATCAAACACACAATCCTCATGGTAGGAGGATTGGCATTAGTATCATAAGTGAGGTAAACATGGCAAGGGGGTACACACTTAGAATACAACTAACTATCCTTTATTAGAAGTAAAAAATCCGATCACCTTCATCACAAAGGACACATCTAAAGAAAGCATAAATGAGTGAAGGATACGATCTGAAACTAACACAAATGCCACTTGCTCTCAAGGGAAGATAAACTTTCAAAATTTGACATCTACGGCTTAAGAAAGTTCCCTTAACAACACAAATTCTATCACTCTCTATATCTCTATGAACATGATCACTATGAAGCATTCTACTATAAAGGTCTTCATCAAACAGACTCAAATGATCATATTCATCATCAAGATCTATATTGTAAGCATCTACACTAACTTGAAATTTTTTAATCACACTCTTTTCATTCAAGTAGTGAGCTAACCTTAGAAGGACATGGTCCATTAAACACATCAGGAGAACTAACAAGGGAATACATATGCACATCTATACCAAGAGAACTCGAGACAACTTCATAGGGAATCACATGGCAATAATTTAAGATGAAAGGTAAGGTGTAGCATCATCACCTCGGTTTGGCTAGAATAGTCAACTATTTTGAAGCTCTCGGCCAAGGATTTTTTGAGGTCACCCCACATAGCATCTATATCACTCTCCATTTCCCTCTTCAAAACATCATTACTTTCCTCAACTTTTTGGGCAAAAGCCTCAAACCGAGCCATCAAAACTCCAATAACATCATTTCCCAAAGCTTGGGAAGTAGTATCTCTGGATTCCATGACAAATGTTCCTAAAAGAACAAAAAGAAAACAGCAAGCAACAAAACCTATAAAACAACTAAACAAGTTAGTTCAAAAGCCTCAATTCACGCACGCTCAACCTCACCTCATAGTTGGCCTCATGAGTGTTGGAGAATCGGCAATACTTGGAAAAAAACTCAAGAGGTGAGAAGCTTTGCTCCAGAATCGATCTTTGTTTGAAATGACTCAAATAAAGTGATGCACGGACTTGAACCAACAAAATACTATGACTTAAAAAATGAGAAAAGCACTCAAAAAAAATAAAGACGCAAAATAAATGAACTCTAGACTAGTTTCCTAAATAGTGATAGAATTACCTTTAAAGAAACTAGAATAAAAAATTAAAAAATAGGAAATCAAATTTTAGAGATGAATTTTAGTCGATCAGAATGATGACGTGACACTACGGGGTTGGTTGTCACTTTTTGAAATTTCAAATTTCCCAAAAACTTATTTTGGACAAACACAACTTTGGGGAAGAAGAGTTTTAAGATTTGGAGGGGGTAAGAAGGAAATTTAGAGTCCCTTCAAGTCTCAAATTGAAATGAAATGCAATGGTCCCCCCCACCCACTAATAAATGCAATTGTACTTGATTGGTCCTTTAGTCCACCCTGTCTTTTGAAATAATGGAATATTCTTTGAATATGCTTTTAGACCAACATCTTTTTCTCTCTCTTTCTTCCCTCTTTTGGATCAAACAACACCTCTGAGTATTATTCTTCACTAAGAAATGTAGATCAGGAATGAACAAGATAAATTTCCAAGTGTTAACCAAGTTTTACCACCAAGCAAATTGACTCCAAATCTTACTTTTTTGTAGGTCTAGGTTGCTTATGCTAAAACAAACTCAAACCACTACCAAGCATCCACAAATCAAGTCACCGACGCAAAACTAAAATGTTGCCTTCTAAAATAAGCTTCAAACAAGCCACAACAATAGTGGATCTAGCTCAAAACTAACCAAACTTCACTCAAAAAGTAGATACAGACTCCCTAAGCACTAGGGAGAAAGCATCTAGTTCAAGAACCTTCAAAGGAAAATTAAAAAATTGTAGATCTAAGTTATAAATTTGGATCTAACATAAGACAACACTAAACACCATTTTTTTGTATTTTTTTATTTTTTGACTCTTTTTTGTTGAGATTTTCTAAATAAGAAGACTAAAACCAAGATTTAGGGATGTTGGAACAACCCTAACAAAGTCTTTGATAACTAATGATAGCCTAAAGACTATCAAACACACGAAATTGACACTAAAGGTGTAAAAATCAGCATGCACACAAAGAGAAAACAACACTTAGAAAGGATAAGAAAGAGAAGAATTTCATGAATGTAAAGATAGTAGAGTGACCCTTACTTCCGCTAGATGATTAACAAAAGAAGATATATCAAATCTCCAATCAAACATCACAAATGAAAGTTCAAACCACTATCTTAGGTGACCCAAAGGACTCACACATCCTCAAGTACACCTTTCTTGCCAAATAACCGAACACAAGTGAAAAACCAATTTCAAATACATTCAAGGTTCAAATTTCGGTTTCTAAGCTACAACTTGGTGACTTAGTTACAAACTAAAGAGTATTCTTTCAATATTGATCAAGGATAATGAAAAGGAGTGAAGAAATAGTCTATTTATTCTATTACATGCCAAATGACAGAACTACCCTTAATGATTTAAAGAAAAGGGGCACCCCTTGAGTGTTGGATTATAAAGTGAAAAGAACTTCTTGCCCTTCCAGTGAGGCGTCTCTTGTGTGTATTGATTTTATTGTCCTTCTTCAACTTGACAAGACTTTAAAAATATTCAAACACTTGCTTATTCCAAAGCTTGATCCTTTGACCATTCCTTGTATTCTTTATGCTCTTCATGCTTGTATCATATAAGAAACTATATTATGGTGAAGGCAGTTATGGATACGAATAAGAGGGGATTATGGAGGCTATGAATATAGAAATATGGGATCTAATTTCAATGAAGTATGGGATCCCAAAGTTTACCTTTATTGTGAATGGGAATGTGAAGTAGTCTTCAAGGATTATGCTATGAGCAAAGCCATAGAAGTGACATATGCCCTTAAGTACATTCAAGGTCCGACGATGGAATGGTACAAGATTATAAGTAAAATAACACAAACTTAAGGTGCCTTGAAAGATATTTTTAGGCAAATTTATATGCCAAAAGGTTATATGAAGCTTTAAAATTATGATCCAAGAGGACAACCATATTCAAGATGGGTAGAGATTTTCAAAGTTCTAAGGTGTGTTCTTATCATTGATGGTTGGTTTCATGCAAACTATATAAATCCTTTTATGGTTGATTATCTAGGGATACCTAGAGTGTCGAAGCATTTAACATACTTTTTGGAAGTTTATAGTCTCTAAGAGCATGAAGGTTTCCTTCATACGAGATGGGTACTATGAGGATGTGTGGTGTGACATATTTCCATTGGAATGTGGACACTTATACTTGGGTGATGTTTGCATAACATAATATTCCAAATATGCAAAATTAGTCTTATGTTTATAAAAGACCAATGGGGAAATCATTTCTTTCCACCTACCCTTCCGAAATCTCAAGGAAATATAGCTACTTACTCTAAGTCAAATAAAAATAAGAGACAAAAGATTAAGAGGAGTAAGGGAGTATAAGGTGGAAACCTAAGAGAGAAAAAAAGAGAGGATAAGGAGAACAAAGTGAGAAGGTTGCCACCAAACTAAGCTAACATTTTTTGTCCTTCTTTTAATAAGGACATTTTTGTAGGTTCTAATATAGCAAGTTGAGGATAATAAGTACCAAAATAGAAGATTCTCTTTGAAGGCTTGATGAGGGAAATTGTGTATGATTCCAAGGCTTGTGGAGGACTTTCACAACAAGTTAAAGAATGATGTGCTCAAAAAATTTACAGTAACATATCTATCTCTTACACTTTTATGCATGAGAATAATGATTCTGTGGCTAATATCCCATTGAGTATTAGTAGTATCTTAGCTTTATGTGAGTTTATTAATTCTTTCCCTTTTGATGATGATGTACGTAGTGTGAGCGTGGATACACAATTTGATCCTATTGATGACCTGAATGACTCTTCTTGTAAGATCAATTTGTGGGCATCTAATGATGAAGACATTGCGTTGAATGGTAGTACATTATCTTGTGAAAATTAATTTGATCAACTTGTGTGCAAAACTATTCCACTACTTGAGGGTGTGTGTAGTGTGATTAATGGACCTCATGTAAGTGAAGAACTTGAGAATATTTATCAAGAAAATGGGAATAACCCTTTGAGCATGACATTTGATTAAAATGGTAATGCTTAGTTGGCTCATAGGGGTAATCATGTGCTTGAAACTTCTTTGGAACTTGATTGTTGCCTTTTAGAGTGTGAAAATGCATATTCTATATCCTATTTATAGATAGAACCTTCTCTCTTTAAGAACAATATCTTGTTTAATGATTATGAAATCACTCCTAGTAGGGTAGATTGCATTGTTTATATAGCTATCTTAAGGGCTATATTCTGTATGAAAAACCGCTAGGGTGTGAAAACATTCCTCCTAAAGATGGAAATCTATTCTTGTTAGATGAGACTATTCTTAAGGGAAAGGAATGTTAAGTCTTGGAAAAGAATAATAATTTGGTGATGATAACTTTCTTCCTGGGAAGATGATTGTGGATGTGATCCTTGGTATGGCACAACACCCTTGTTTGATACCTATGCGGATGAATTGCTGGATTTTTGTGAGGCCTAAGTAATCATCCTTTTGTTGTTTGTGGCAGTATGTGTCTACTTGAGAGTTCTTCTATGGAAAGAGAAAGTGCCCCTTTTTTGAAATTTTTCCTCTTCTACTTTATGTGACATTATTGTTGAGAATACTCATGGTGATAATTTTGAAACTAGTAGTGAGTTTAAACATGAGGACACCTTAGTTGAAGTTGACTTGAGTTATACCTTTCTCTACTCTCCATTAAATTTTGATGATATGTATGCTATTATAGAGAGTATATCTTTTAGCTTGGGTAAATCCTATGGGAAAAAATGTGTTGTCTAGACCCATGTCTATGACCATTCTTTTCTTTTAACCCCGGTGCAAATTGTGGATATGAAAATTTTGGCACACCCAATTTATTTCTTGGTCTACATGACAAGCAAAGTTTGAATGAAGGTGTTGGTATCCTTCCCCTTAATGCAAAGTCTTTCTTGGGGATTTGAAATCCACTTGAGGGACCAATATTATGTAAAGAAAAGAACTCTAACCTAGATGAAGGGTTTTTAAAGAAGGGGATACCTGAAAGAATCCAACATAGTTTACCATTGTATGTGAAAATTTTAACCAAGGTTTTTCCATTTGTAGGTCAAGAAGAGAGTCTTCTCTTTAAACTACTTTGGATAAACTCCATTTGTGTTATACCCTTCTTCAAGATATGTGCAGAGACAATGACCTCCATCTCAAAGGAATTTTTATTCTTGAGAACCCAAGGGTAAATATGTTATTATCTTCTTAGGGTAATTCTTATATATGTGTATCCCTATTTGACACACTAGTGCTTAAGTTGCATAAATTGGAACGTGTGGATGCCAAGTTGATGCTTTACTTGAAAGAAATAAATCATATGGGTGTAAGTTTCTTGATTCCATTCTTGAGTGGCTTATGTGCTACATATTTTTTTCCAAATGGCATTCTTAGTGACCATAACACCTTGGATGATGCATTTACACTTGATTTGTTCCTATGCTAGCCCTATGATGACATCCATGCTAGTGTTGGATTTATTTTATGTAGAGGTAGGATATTTGTTGGTTTGTCCACTTGTTTGAGTGACTTTACTAAATGAGTCTAGTGGACTTTCATACCAATAGAAGCACCATAATTGATGTGGTATCTTAAAGAATTGATGAAGCAATTGTTACTTATGGCTCTTAAGGTAGCGGTAACCTTACCTTTTGGGTTTAGTGATGCCATTCTTACCCTTGTGGTTTCCTTACCTCTTAGTGATTCCCATAGCCAACTCCTTTATGCATTCTTCAGTAAGTTCCTAATGTGTATCACGATGGATCGTTTTGTAATATTTCAAGTGTTCGCAACCTTGGCATGATGACATAATTATTTTTTCTAGCCCTAACCATCATGCAATGAGGATTTGGTACTTGTTTGTCATTACTTTGATTTTGCAATGCTTAGATTCAAGGATAAATCCTTTTCAAGAAGGGGAGGATGATGCAAGCCAAATGGACATGAAAGATTTTGATCCTATTTTTCAAGGCCAATACAAAGAGGTCCGATCGATGATCCACCAAAAGGTCAAGATTGCACTTGGTGGACCCTTTTTAAGCTATTAGACACATAATTCCATATATGTTTAATTTCTTGGAGCTAGGAATACGCTTTGGAAATCCAAAATACCCAAATAACTAAAGGAGAAGGTCATTTAAAGACATGTCAAGAGCCCAACCAGCCGTGTCATGAACCGCCAATAAAGTGAGTGAAGAAACACTTTACTGACTCAAGGTGACTACCTAGGCGACGGTTAGTTAGGAGTGTGACTAATACGAGCATGATGATGAAGATGGACTAGTGCGAGATTTTATAGACCCAAGACTTGGAGTGTGCAAGTAAAGTGGAAGAGGGGCCTTTTAATATACCAAAACCACCCCTATGTTGCACTCTATGGGCATCCTTTGCTCCTATTTCATTAAAGGGCCTTTTGGTCATTTTAAATCTTAATTAGTAATAGCCTATATATAGAACATTTTAGGGTTTTAGTCTTTAGTTTTTCAATGATATTGTAGTTCTTATAATATTTTGAAACACAAGTCCTCACTCTTTAGGAGGCAAAACCAAAATGAGGTCAACCAAGTGTGGATTCACTTGTGTTGATTGTTCAAGGCTTAGAAACATTGAGTGTTTGGGAGATTAACGTCCGTCTTATGTCCATATAACAATTTAGGTGTTAGTATTACATGTTTTAAGATTTTGGGTTTTTTACACTAATACCAAATGGTATTTAAGAAAGCTCAAATCAGTACACAATGAACACAAAATAGTCCACACGATACTAGACAACAACGACAACAAGCAAGCAAACTAACTTAAGAGATAACGGATAAATGAGTTTACATAAATATAACATGTAAGATATATACTAAAGAGTATATTAAACTCATAAACCCCTCTAAAAATGTAAACTAACACAAAGTTCTTATGTTGAACCCAAGAGAAACTCGGTTCACTCAAGAACTCACGTTTCTAGATAATACACAACACAAGTAGAAAATTCACTTGTGAAGTCAAATTTTGGTTTTACTCAAGTAGGGATAGGACTATGGGGTTTTAATAACTTAAAACAATAATCAAATAAGTAAAAATAAGACTAAAGGGCCTATTTATAATCTATTACAATATAAAGTGTCCAAAATGCCCCTAATTAGGGTGGGGTGGCCATGGAGTGGATTTTTTTCTTGTGAAATCCCTCAAACACCCCTTAGTTATAAAAGGGCATCTTTCACTAAGTCCTACACTCCAAGACCTAGGTCCTTCAAGCTTCACAACTTTTGTAAGCCAAGTCACGTTCCACACACCGTTTTTCCTCATGGAATGTCCAAAATGGTCTCCCCATGCATACGCTCTTCTCCTCAATGTTACCACAATTGGGTTCTTCATGAGTTTGCATTTCATGATGTCATCAAAGGTTATTATGTCCATTTTTCTCGTATTAGATACACACCTTAGTTCATAGGATTTGTAATATTGTATGTCACACTATCTATCTTTCCTTTTCTTGTAATCTTGTACTAGTTTGTTCTTGTTTATAGTGAAGCCGTGTGTTTTTGTTCTCTTGATGTTGTTGTTGTTCTTATCTTCTTATGTTCATCACAATTTGTGTCTATTTGGTGTCATTTATACCTTATTTCTTTGTTATTATCGAAGCCTTTCTCGGTTGGGGCTTGTTCTCGGCTTGGCCTTGAATTGTGGACTATTTCATGTAATTTTTTGTGCCTTTTGTTGTTTGGTTTGTATCATTTGGTATCATATAATGGCTGATCTTTTCCCCACAAGATCAATCTTGGGCTTTCTTGGTTGAAAATTCAAAAAAAAAAGTGTTAGAAAACTGAAAAACCAAAAATAAGCAAATCTGTCCATTTTTGTGTCTTGGCAAAAATTGTGTTCTTGTTGTGTTTTATCCAAGATTTTACTTTTCTTGAGTTTTTCTAATGTTAATTTTGTTCATCACTAACACGTTAAGTCTATGTTTAAGTTTGGGATTTTGTTGTTGATGTGAACAAAGTGTGGTCATGTGTTGATGTTGTTGTTCTAACTTGGCCGTTGTGTGTTGAACATTGTTGTTGTGGATTCAACTTGACCTTGTATTGTTGTTGATGTTACAAAAGTGGCTGTGTGATATTGTTTTTGATAATTGGTGGCCTAAGAACATTTTATTGAAGTTGTTGTAGTCTTGGCCGTGTGGCGGTTGTTCTTGTTATTATGGATTTCTAGTTGGTCGTGTGATTGTTGTTGTATTTCTTGGTGGATGTTGTTGTTTTTCTTGAAGTTCTTCACCTCCTGCACATATTTTTAAACATAAAGGAGTATTAGATCCAAAAGGTGAAGGAAAAAGGTGTAAGTACTTGTTAGTCTTGAAAGACTTTACATCCACTCAAAGACTTGTAAATCACTTCTTAACCAACTTCCATGATTTAAGGTCCCATGTTTGAAGGAGAAGTGCAAAAAAAGTCAAGTCTTAAATTTTAATTTGAAAAGGATCACCAAGACTTGTATTTTCCCTTCTTTAAACAAATTCCGCTATTCGAAATTGTAAATTGGTCAAGACTTCAAATTGGTGAGTAAAAATTGTTCAAAATCCATGACCAATAGTGGACTGACACATCACCATTTTAGTTTCACATGCCAATTTTGGCTCAAATTTTGATTTCTTATTTTAATTTGTTGTTTCTTAGTTTCATATGTTGATTCTAATGCTAATTAAGAAACTAGTAATATCTTACAAGATTATAAGTTAGTTGTAGAGTCCGTTTGTTCGTGTTAGCATTTGTTGTGTACTTTTGTCATTTTGAATCATTGTTAGTTCTTTACTCAATTCCTATAAGATTTTTTCTGAGTATGAAACCAAAATCTATTTCGGACAAGAGTAGACGAAACCTAAAAATCTCTACGGGTGTGAAGCTACGTGTGAGGTAATCAAAGTGTGCTAGTGTGGTGACACTAATTTTTGAACAAAATATGTTTGTTGTCTTTGTTTTTGTATCTTTTAGGTATTATGGATATTAATAAATTCAATGCCACGTCTGATAGCTTCAATGACCATTGTGAAGATTTCAAACGACGCATTTAATAGATACGCCAATTAATACCCAAACTTTTCCCAAAAAATCCAATTTCTCTTGTCCAAACATCATGGATGTGATCTTCCTGAAGGGAGAAGTGGGCTATCCCAACCCATACCAAGGTAAATGCCATAGCTCATGTGAGCCACAAGGTAAAAATGCTAACCCCTACACTTCAATAAACTTAGAATGTTCTAATGTGGCTAGTAGTAGCCAAATGAATGTAGTTGCGAATTTTCCTAGAGAAGAGGTGCTTGGATATTTCTTTTGTGATACTCTTGGTGATGTTAGGTTTCGTGAGGACCAAACTCTTGTTGTAAGTATGCAAGAACTAGTTGATCCTTTAGATGATGAAATTAATTCTTCTTGTAAAAATGATTTGTGTCCATCTAGTGTTAGCACTTATAATTTGAGTAAGGTTCCATTACCAATTGACAAGATTTACAAACTAGTTGACCCTTGTGAAAACCAAGGGGAGTCTACATTGGTATACGTGTTGACAATAACTAGTGAGGGCATGCAAAATGATAAATCGAGTGAAGATGAACTTTATTTGTTTAGATGTTATTACGAGATATAAAACACAAAACTAGAAACAACACAAAAAAAAGGAAAACAAAGAAAAATGAAGAAATAATGTAAAGAATAGATAGAATGACACAAGAGAAGGAATGCAATAAAACAACAATATACTAAATTGAGGCCCTCAAACATAATCCAACTACAAGTACCAATTCTCCTACGAAGACCGAGAGGGATGTTGAACCCTCGCAACCCACATTTCTAGACAATTTGTAAGCTCCCAACAATCTTAACATAAACACTTGCAAGTGTATTTCAAAACATATCCAAAATCATCTACCTAAAAATAAAATAAAACTAGCAATTAATAGCCATGGGCTATTTATTATAAAATAGGCTCAAAAGTGACCCTAAAAGCTACTAGGACCAACAGTGACCAAAAGCCATAACTATAATAGAGTAATCTTTATTCTTTTGATCTCCTCACGAGGGATCAAAATATTTCTTATTATTCCTAACTCATGGACATGATGCACTTTCACTTGTAGTATCCTCTCCTTCATAAAGAGAATTTGTCCTCAAATTCAAGAGTTCATCATGTTCTAGATCAAAGAATTCTAAGGAGTTCTTAGATCTAGTAGGGAGCATAACATGTGTAGCCTTGTAAAGTTGAATTCTAAGCTCATCTTCTTGAGGCCAAACTTTCTCTATCTGTAATTTGTTATCTAGCAAATTAGGAATGGTAAGATCCCCATCATATTGATTCACATCAATCTCCACATTTTCATCAAGACCACCAATTTTTTTCTCATGGTTCACTTCATCTTTATAGTATGGATCACCTTCTCAAAGTCTGATAGCTCATCTCTTTGGATACTTACTCATTCGGTGACCCCATTCTTGATATTTAAAGCATTCAGTACCCTTAAGATTAGGATTACCTCCTTCTCTAGGTAGATATTTGAGAGCACTCTTATCAATGGTCTTATTCTATAAAGTCTTCTTAGAGTTAGAGCCTTAACTCCAATTAGAGGAAAATTGATTCCCTTCCTTTGGCTTAGTTTCCTCTTTCTCCAACTTTAAATCTCTATCAACATCAATAGATGCTTTTGAAAGAACATCCATTTAGGAAAACTTGTGCATTGGCATTAGAGAGGAAATCTCTTGATTCAATCCTACCTTACACAAAATCTTGTTGTGCTCTTCATCCTCATTGTAATCAAGCATCAAGAGTAGATTTTGTAATTCATCATAGTATGTTTCAATACTTTTATCTTCTTGTCTCAAATTATAAAACATGGCAAGAAACCCTTATCGATATCTCTGTGGTATATACTTCACTCTCATAAGGGCCTTCATAATATCCCAAGGTGTATATTAAACCCCATGTAGGATCCCTTATGTTTTGTTAGCTGATTCCCACTAATTCAAAGCATATCCTTCAAATTAAGCAACATCATAGGTCATCTTTTTAACATCGGGCAGATCATTATCTTGGAAGATCCTATCATATTTCGAATATTATTTGAAGCACCCTTCATGATCACTACCTCAATAAAAGCTAGGAAGAGTGACCTTTATAGAATTGAGACCAATATCACGACCTTCATAGCTGTCTTGATCTCTTGGGACATGCCCTTGTGCACCATATCCATAACCTCCTTCAACATATCCTACAAACTCTCTTTGAACTCTAACAGCTTGGTTTGGTGGCATTTAGTATGGTGGTATTTTATTAAGTGGATCTTGGTATGTTGGACTCAAATTCAGTGGCCTTTGGTAGTGTGGTATTTGGATTTGGTCAAGTTCATAGGGTTGATAGTAGGGTGTATTGAGGCCTTGTGGGTTCAATCCTTAATGAATTTTGTAGTTTGGAAATTAAATTAGGGGTGTTTGATAGGGTAGAGTTAGGAATTGGGGAGCTTGGGTGGTGTTTTGGGGCATTTGTTGGTTGAATTCTAGTGGTTGGGCTACATGTCATGGAGTTTGGTCGGTAGTAGTAGTGGTAGAAAAGGGAGCACTTACTTGTGGGGGAGGGTAGAACATATGGTGGAGAGTTCTAGGAGTGATGGTAGCTGAACCTCTTGTACTTAAGCACTTGAGGATGCTCGGAGGTGGAGTTGAGGAGTAGCATTGGATAAATTATGGTTTCCTTCCACAATCACTGATACACGTCTAAAGTGCTTATGGATTGGAAGGATTCCTAAAGGAACAAGTTTCAGAATTGACTAAGTGTTAGAGCATTCTAAAGTCTTGATCAAGAGAAGAAAGTAGGGTAACTTAGGTACTCAAGAGGTTCCTTAATTTAAGGGAAAAATGGACTTTGCACACTCCAATTTAACACTCAAGAGGCGTCTCTTTTAATCTCTCATTAAGGGTATTTTAGTCAATATTATGTCATAGGATAAATAGACCTATTATCTTCTATTTTCTTTAGCTTTGATGAATATTTAAAGAATACTCTTTAGTTGATAATTTTAGTCTTCTAGTTAAGTATAGAATCTGAAAATAGGGTTAATGCTAAGTAATGGATTTAGCTTGTGTTGATAAATTGGCAAGAAAGGTTGGTGCTTGGGGAAGGTAACTC
The DNA here is from genome assembly GCF_002878395.1 of Capsicum annuum. Classification (NCBI taxonomy): domain Eukaryota; kingdom Viridiplantae; phylum Streptophyta; class Magnoliopsida; order Solanales; family Solanaceae; genus Capsicum; species Capsicum annuum. Next base: position 29,704 of record NW_025856049.1, on the reverse strand, counting down.
CATTTATGTATACCTAAGAATGAGTTATAATCAATGATGGTGATTTATGTTTAAGTGTTTAATATAAACTTTAGTGCTTCTCATTAGTGTTGGTTAATGTCTCATCATCAATCCTTTTTCATTTAAAGAAATTTTCTTCTTGTTTCTACTTCATCTCATCTTCTTTTGTTGCTGATTTTTCCCTCTTTAGTCTTGAATTTCGTTTATAGCTTTGTTTTTAGCTATCATTTGGTATCAAATCCATGTATTAGAGTTGGTCCCACAACTCTATGTCTTGAATCTAAGAAAATCTTCACACAAAAAATAGTCTAGAGTCAAGAAAATAAAAAAAAAGTGTTTCACGATTTTACATTTGAACAACATTTTAGAAGTTAGATCTACACATTTTTGTGTTGTTTTATTCGTTTCAAGTGCTAGATTCTTATTTCTTAGAACCTAGGGAGTCTAGATCTATATTTGTAACAAGATTTGGTTGTTTTTGATAAAGATCCGTCATTATTGTGAATTCTTTGAAGCTTTTAGAGGTAAGATCCATTTTGGGCTTGAGTGGGTGATGATTTGATGCTGATTTTTTGTTATTTGAGTTCACCTTGTCCTAAGGAACCTAGATCTAAAAGAAAATTGGAGATTAGGGTTCATTTTGTTAGGGGAGAAACTTTGGTCAACTCTTAAATATTCATCGTGTTCTTCCATGTTCATTAAGTCTTGCGAAGCAAGAATATTCAAAGAGTGTGTTTGATCCAAAAAGGGAGAAGAAAGAGAGTGTACTTGGTGTTTGTGAAAGAATAATCCTTTGTATATTCATATTCATCCAAAAGATAAAAGAGACAAAGGAATAATCAAGGTACAATTCTAAGTACAATCAAAGTACAAAGGGGAGACCATTGTTTTTAAATTCATTTGAAGCTCCATAAAGGCTTTCAAGCCTTTATTTTCCCTCCCAAACTAAAATTCTTCTTCACCAAAGGGATTCTAGGCCGACACTTGAGAATTTGGGTAGAAAAATGGAAAACTCAATGTGCAATCAATGAATGCCTTGTCATCACTAGCCAATTGGCCAAATTGAGTTCCTGAGTAGATTTTCTAGTTTCTAATTTTTTATTCTTGTTTCTTATGTGTCAAATTCTATCACTAATTAGCAAACTAGTAAGTACCTACTAGGTTGTTAATTAGTCTAGAGTTCGTTTATTTTGTGTCTTCGATTTTTGTGTACCTTTTCTCATTTTTAATTTGTAGTAGTTTGTTGGTTCAAGTCCGTGCATCATTTTATTTGAGTCTTATCAAACGAAAATCTATTCTTGACCAAGGATTATTCACCACTCAATCTACTTATCAAGTATTGCCAAGTATTCCACACTTGTGAGACTAAGTGTGTGGTGAAACCCCAGTGTGAGCGTGTGAGGTTATTTGAACTAACTTGTTTGTTATTTTGTAGGTGTTTTTTTAGGTACCTTGACAATGGAAGAAACAACATCATCCACCCCAGATAGTTATGGTATTTACACTACCTCGGATCCTTTTGAATCTTTCAATCAGAACCTTAAAGGTATACACCAATTGTTTATTTAAGCATACCATGTAAGCCGAATCACCAGTAACCAAGGTACTAGAATTTTTCCTAGTATCAAGTCCTCATGTGTGCATGTTCAAGATAATATACTTACACTGGAGGATTCAACGAGAGTTCCTCAAGAACACATGGTTGATGATAAAATGGACCTCTTGGCTAAGAATTCCGACTTTCGGAAAAAATGATAGAGAGGTGATGCAAGGAAGAATTCTTGACAAACTCCCTTGTAATTAGAGCTTCCCAAAGGAACAAATGTGCTTCCATGATCCAAAACTAGTTTAAGTCCATACCTCATATGAGCTAAAAGGTAACAATGCTATCTCCTACACTCCTAGGTTGCCTGAAAAATAAATTCTTGTACTAAGTTTGCAAGCAATAGTTGGTACTATAGATGACCAACTAATTCTTTTTGTAAGAATGATTTGTAACCAACAAGTGCTAGGTTCCATTACCAAGTAATAAGAGTATTCACACACTAGTTGACCTTTCTGAAAGCCGAGGTGAGTCTACGTTGGTATGTAAGTTGCCTACAACTAGATAGGATGTGAATAATGATCAACCAACTCACGAATGTAGTCCACTACTTAAGCAAATGTGTGGTGTATTTTATAAGTCTCAAGTCAGTGATGATGTGTGCTTAAGTGTTTAGTATAAACTTTAGTTCTGCTCATTGTGTTGGTGAATATGGTACAAGCACAAAGAGCGCCAAGAGCACAAGATATTGTCCAAGTTTCAAGTTTCACAATTGGCAAGTAATTGAAGAACTTTTGGTGCATTTTGAAGCCTTTTCCAGGAGAAAAAAGAAGGAGAACTGATGATACAAGCATGAGAAGGACCAAGAGCACAAGACCTTTCACAAGGAGTGAAGACAAAGAGTTACATGGTCTTTAGGCAATGTTTATGAAGTTGGAAGCTTGTGATTGTGTCATGAGTTCACCTATTGGAGTGTATATGCTAAAGTTTAAGGAGGAGTTTGAAATACACTCCAACGCCGCCTTTATTTGGGGGTTCATTTAGGTCATTCATGTTTTTTAATGACTTCTTTATATACTCCAAAGGAGCACACTTCATATAGGGTATTTTTTTCATTGATTGTAATAGTATATATAGACACCTTAACTCATATTTTTCTTAGTTTTGGAGATAATGAGTTGAGTAACTTTTTAGATTGTAATCTTAGAGGTAGATTTTAGCCTTCTCCTTCTCCTTAAGAGAGGAAAACCGAAACTTGCACCTTGAATACATTTGAAATTGTTTTTTCACTTTTATTGGGTTATTTGGCAAAAAAGGTATGCTTGAAAAAGTGTGAGTCCTTTGGTTCACCAAAGTGGAAGGTTTGAAATTCTATTGGTGTTTTGTGTTTGAAGGTTTGAAACACCTTCATGTGTTATTCACTTGGTAGAGTAAGGGTCTTTCTACTGATTTTAATTTTTATGCAATCTTCTTCTTCGTCTCCTTTCTAGTGTGTTGTTTTTATCTTTGTGTGGTTACTGATTTTTGTTATATTTAGTACCAATTTCGTTTTTAGCCTTTATTTAGGATATCATTTTGTATCAGAGCCTTGGTTAGGGTTGTTCCAACATCCCTAAATTTTTGTTTTAGTGTCCTTATTAAGAATATCTCAATAAAAAGAGTCAAAAAATCTGAAAATCTGCAAAAAATTGTGTGTTGTCTTATGTTTGTAGTAGATCCATGTGATAGAAGTTAGATATACTAATTTTTATCTTGTGTTGATAGTTTCTAGTGTTAGATTCTTGTTATCTAACACTTACAGTGTCTAGATCTAAGTTTAAAATGAGATTTGGTTGTTTTTGAGCTAGATCCACCATTGTTGTGCCTTGTTTGACGCTTTTTTTGAAGGTGGAAATGCGTGGGTTTTGATAGCTAGACGTTTTTGTTGCTGATTTATTGTTGTTTCTGGTTTCTTTGGCAAAGGGAACCAAGATCTAAAAGAAAATTTGAATTTGGGGTTCATTTGCCTAGTGGTCAAACCGTGGTCAACTCTTGAATATTCATCTTGTTCATCCACCATCTTCAAATCTTATAGAAGAAAAGTATTGAAAGAGTGTATTTGATCCAAAAAGGGAGAAGAAAAAGAGTGTACTTGGTGTTTGTGAAAGAATATTACTTGGCATATTCATTGTCATCGAAAAGAAAGAAGAGACAAAGGGAATAATCAAGTACAATTGAAAGTAAAAGGGAATAATCATATGAAGCTCCAAAAGGGCTCTAAACCTTCAACTTTTTTCTCCCAAATGAAATTTCTTTTTCTGCTAAGTGTGTTTGGCAGAAACAAGAATTTGGAATTTAAAATTTTTTAAAAGTGACGTCCAATTACAAGTTTCCACATCATCAGTTCTACAAACGATCAAATTGAGTTCTAAATTAGATTTCTAAGTTTCTATTTGTTGATTCTAGTTTCTTGAGTGTTAAGCTCTATCACAAATTAGAAAAATAGTAACTACCTACTAGGTTGATAATTAGTCTTGGGTCATTTTGTTTTATGTCTTCGATTTTTTGTGTGCTTTTCTCATTTTTAAGTCGTAGTATTTTGTTTCTTCAAGTTTGTGCATCACTTTATTTGAGTTGTTTCAAACAAAGATCAATTCCGGACCAAAGCTTCTCACCAATCAAGTAACTTTCCAAGTATTGCAAATTATTCAACACTTGTGAAGCCAAGTGTGGGTAAGGTTGAGTGAGGGTGTGGTGAGGCCTTCTTGAACTAACTTGTTTGTTAGTTTTGTAGGTTTTTATCTTTTCTGTTTTTTGCTTCTTATTGGGTACTTTTGACCATGTAATCCAAGATTTCTTCATCCCAACCTTTGGGAAATGGTTCTATTGGAGCCTTGATGGCTCAGCTTGAGCCCTTGGCCCGAAAAAATTATGATAATCACGATGCTATAATAGGTGATATGGATTCTATGACGAGTGAAATGGCATCCTTGATGGGTGGTGTGATTAGAATGAAGGCGAGGGTTGATATATTATTACCACCAAAGCCTCCAAAAAATTCAAACAACCAATTCCCAAATCCACTTTACCAAGGACACCACACTCCACAGAATCACCTGCCACAAATCCAAATACATCACCAATGTAATCCAATACCTCCTCTCCAAGATCCACTAAACCAAAATTACCCCATACAACTAACATAAGCGATGGTGATAGAATTCGAGGGTGATGAGGTCGGTGTTCAAGATGGAGAGAAGCTTGATGTTGAGGTACATGAATCTAAAGAAAAGAAGGAAAGGGAAAGCGAAACCGCGGGTAGTGAAGTTGAAAAGAAAAAAAATTGCTTCATTATGGATATTGTCCACAAAGAACCTTTGTCACTTCCTAACCGAAAAGCTAGAATTTTTCCTAGCTTTGATTCTTCTTATGTGCAGGTACTAGATGAAATGATAATCAAGAGAGATCCTAAAGGAGTTCCACAAGAAAGCATGAGAAATGAACTAGAGACTCCTTTGACCAAGAGCGCCAAAAAAGTGGACTGCCCAAGCCTTAACCGAGGTGACTTCACCACTCTCTACACTTCCTTGAATTTAAAATATTGTTATTTAGTGTCTAGTGAATTGATTTTGGGTTTGAAAGTGCATACCTCTTTCCTTAGTAACTCTTTTGTTGTTAATAATGATCCACTTGCTCTTAAAACTAATTCACTACTTAAACATGAAAATGGTATGTTTGAAAAATTCCAAGTTAGTGATGATGCTTTGAAAGAGGATCTTGATATTGAACATGGTCAACTGAACTTATGTGATGAATTTCATGATATTAGTCCTATTCATAGTGGCCCTGTGTATGTTAAACTTGTGAGAAATGCCTTGGGTGATTGTGGGTTTGATTCTCTAGTAAAAGCAATAGCTACCCTCGACTTAGATTCTTGTTTATTTCTTTCGTTTGATCCATGTATACTATTGGGGTGGGAATTGTTGTGATTTGGATTGCATTCCTTTTTCATTTATGTCTCTCTTAACCATGTACTTTGTGATACTTGAAGTAAGTATTTAATGATCATAAGAAAGGATTATTGGTTGTATTTCAAATATGTACCACCTTGGCTTTATAGACTAGTGAAAGGAATGGCTCCTCTCGGCTTAGACCTTTCTCTTCTACTTCCATTAGATCCCAAAGTTCCTTTGGGGTGTGGGTGGAGTAACTTCTGGTCATTTTCATTCCCTTTTGGTGTTAAAGCTATTCATATCCTTTATATTCTTACTTCCAAGTTTTTTAGGACAAATACCAAGGATATATGGATGTATGTCAAAAGTTAACAACCTTGGCTTATCTATACAACTTGTGGTACAAATGCTAACCCTCCTCCCTTGAGAAATGTGTGTTTGTTTTCCATCTCTTTGGTTTTGCAAGCTGTGAATTTGAGGACAAATTCATTTCAATATAGAGTGGATGATACAAGCATGAGAAGCACCAATAGCACAAGATCTTTAACTAGGAGTTAAGCCAAAGAGTCACATGGTTTGAAAGAAATGTTTATAAAGTTTGAAGCTTGTGATTGTGTCATTAGTTCACCTATTGGAGTGTATATGCGAAACTGTAAAGAGGATCTTGAAATACACTCCAAAGACGCCTCTATTTGGGGGTCCATTAAGGGCATTCTTGTCTTATAATGGCTTCTTTTTATATTGCAAAGGGGAACCCTTCATTAAGGGTATTTTTGTCATTATTTGTAATAGTATAAATAGAAACCTTAGCTCTTATTTTCCTTAGTTTTAGAGATAATGAATTTCGTGACTTTTTAGATTGTAATCTTAGTCGTAGATTATAGTCTTCTCCTTCCCCTTAAGAGAGGAAAACAGAAACTTAGATCTTGAATACATTTAGAATTTGCTTTTTACTTGTATCAGGACATTTGGCAAGAAAGGTGTGCTTGTGTAAGTGTGACTCCTTTGGTTCACCTAAGAGGATGGTTTGAATTTCTATTGGTGTTGTATATTTGAAGGTTTAAAAAACCTTCTTGTGTTATTCATTTGGTAAGAGTAAGGGTCTTTCTAGATATCTTTATTTTTATGCAATCTTCTTCTTCATCTCCTTTTTAGTGTGTTGTTTTTCTCTTTGTGTGGTTGCTAATTTTTGTTATGTTTAGTACCAATTTAGTGTTTCGAGATAATAAAAATCAGCAACCATACCAACATTAAAAAAACACACTAGAAAGGAGATGAAGAAGAAGATTGCATAAAAATAAAGCTAGGTATAAAGACCCTTACTCCGACCAAGTGAATAGCACAAGAATGTTTTTCAAACCTTCAAATACACAACACCAATAGAAGTTCAAACCTTCCTTCTAGGTGAACCAAAGTATTCATACTTCCTCAAGCACACCTTTCTTGCCAAATAACCCAATACAATTGAAAAATACATCCCAAATGTATTCAAGGTTCAAGTTTTGGTTTCCCCTCATAAGGAGAAGGAGAATAATACAACCTATCACTAATATTGCAATCTCAAAAGTGACTCAATTCATTATCTCCAAAACTAAGGAAAATAAGCGCTAAAGTTTCTATTTATACTATTACAAACAATGACAAAAATACCCTTAATGAAGGGTTCTCCTTTGGAGTGTAAAAAGAAATCATTAAAAGAAAACAATGCCCTTAATCAACCCCCAAATAGTGGCGGCTTTGGAGTGAATTTCAAGCTCTTCTTAAAACTTTACCATATACACTCCTATAGGAGAACTCATGACATAATCACAAGTTTCCAACTTTATAAATATTACTTGAAGACCATGTAACTCATTGTCTTGAGTCCTTGTTAATTATATTGTGCTCTTGTTGCTTCTTATGCTTATAAAAAACAAAGGAAACATGGATGTATGTCCAGTGTGAGCAACCCTAGCTTATCTATATACTTGTGGTACTATTGCTAACCCTCTCCCTTGAGGATTTTGTGCTTGATTTCCCTATTTTTGGTTTTGCAAGGTGCAAATTTTAGGACAAATACCTTTCCAGATGGAGTGGATGATACAAGCCTAAAGTGCTTATGGATTGCAAGGACTACTTAAAGGACCAAGCTTCAGAATTGACTAAGTGTTGGAGCATTTTGAAGTCTTGTTCAAAAGAAGAAAAAGAGGGGAACTTAGGCACTCAATAGGTGCCTCAATTGAAGGGAAATATGGACTTTGCACACTCTAATTTAACACTCAAGAGGCGCCTACTTTAAGCCCCCATTAAGGGCATTTTAGTCATTATTATGTAATAGTATAAATAGACCTATTAGCTTCAATTTTACTTAGCTTTGACGAATATTGAAAGAATACTCTTTAGTTGATTGTTTTAGTCTTCTAGTTTAGTGTAGAATAAGAAATTAGGGTTAATGCTACCTAATGGATTTCACTTTTGTTGACAAATTGGCAAGACAGGTTGGTGCTTGGGGAAGGTGACTCCCTTTGTGTCTACCTAAGAATGAGGTGTATTCAATGTTGTTGATTTGTGTTTAAGTTTTTAATATACACTTTAGTGTTTCTCAATAGTGTTGGTAAATGTCTCATTATCTATCGTTTTTTATTTAATGCAATTTTCTTCTTGTTTCTACTTCATCTCCTCTTCTTTAGTTGTTGATTTTTCCTTCTTTAGTCTTGAATTTCAGTTATAGCATTGTTTGTAGATATAAGTCACCATACTTCCATCTAAATTAGTCACTCTCTCCTCCAAAATGGACAACTTCTCTTTCCTCGATCAAGATGTCAAAGTTTTCCCCATATGAAGTAGGTTGGATTTCATCATCCGTTTCCATAGTATCTATAAACAAGAAACTCAAACAAAACTAGCAACAAGGTTAAAGGTTAAACAAGATACTCTCAATCCAAGTGTTTGTCTTGGCTCATAATTTAGCTCAACTTGTTGGTCTTGCTTGATTAATGGATATGACTCTAGTAAGAAGTGAAAGACTTGAAGAACTTGAATTTCAAGTTATAAACTAAGAAAACAACAGATAAAAGAAGGAACACACACAAGAAACGATGTGATCCAAGAATTATCGAAAATATGGCCTTATGAGAGTGTGCGGTGGATTCGACACTTGATGCGTTCAATTGAAGAGCGAAAGAGGAACTAATTATGCACCCAAAACTGTCCAAACACTACACTTGGTCTGCACTTGATGGGCGCCCATCACTTAAGGGCCTTTTGGTCCTTTTCAGCTTCCATTTTGTATTAACTATATAAGTAACATCTTAGGTCTTCCATTACTAGATTTTGTAGAATATTTAGTGTGTTCTTATAATATTTTGTTCTTGTGTTAGTAAAATCGTGTGTTGTTCTTATCTTGTTATTATTGTCCATCTTGTCACATTGTTACTGTTTTAGTTTGTTTACACCTTGAATATCTTGTGTTTGTGGTGTTGTTATTGAAACTGAGACTTGGTCTCTTTGTGCTCTTAGGTTCTCCTTCATTTGTGGACTGTTTTGAGATTATTTCATGAGTTCTGAATTTTTTATCATATCATGAGACACAAAAGAAGAGCAAACAAGAAGTAATTTAACAAATAAGTAGATTACGATTTAGTTGTTAATTACTTTAAAGAATCAAAGAAATGAAAGGAGGAATTAATAGATGAAATTGATGTGTTTTAACCAGATTTAATGGATTTTTGAAGTGATGATAAGTGTTTTATAAGTTGAATTGATGTTGGAGAAGTGTTGAATTTTGTTCAGGATGTATTGGGGCTGATTTGCGTTCAATTTGAGGTGTTTTATGTTGAGGTGTGTTTGGGGAGTTTCTACAGCAGGTAGGGTGCATGTCCCACACACCTTGCATGAAGGACGACCTCCCCTACTGATTTGGGGTGCATTGGACCCGCTACAGTAGATCAAGAGCACCATGGGCACAGATGCGAGGCACGTCACCCACCACTCTTTTTTGAAATGGCCCTTTATCCCTCTAAATGGTCCCCCATTGTACTCTCTTGTGGAATATACTATAGGAACTTGTACAAACACCTTTGTACACTTTTTTGTTCACTTTTGATGACCAAACAACCACCTTTTGAAGGAAATTCCCCCTGAAGATTTTAATTTCTACAAGAACACTCAAGAAAACAAAATTTAAAATGCTCTAAATCTTCAACCCTTGCTTGGAATACAGTGAAATTTTGAACTTAGGCTAATTTAAAAATTCTAAATACATTCCAACCATTAAATTCCTCAGATTCTCAGCCAAAAATTCCAGATTTTAACTCCACCTTCAACCTTCGAACTTGAGCTTCTCAATAATGGTAGACCCTCTAATACACCTCCGATTGAGCTCAAATTCAATGTTTAGACTCTAATGGTGATAGGGAACAAGAATATAACATAAAAACCCAATAAAAACAACAAAATTAAAGACTATAATAGTGAAACCTTTTTTGTATTTTCGATTTTTCAACACAACATGACCCAAGACTAGAATCGTGGGAACAATTCTATGCTTGGCTCTGATAACAAATGATATGAAATATAAAAAAACAAATTTGTAAACAATACAAAAACAAGGACAATAAAGGAAAATGAATCACTAAACCAAACGATAGATAGAATGACACAGGAGAAGGAATCCAAGCAAACAATAATATACTAAATGGAGGCCCTCAAATATAAACCGACCTCAAGCACTAATTCTCTTACAAAGACGGAGAGGGACGTTGAACTCTCACAAGCCACATTTCTAAGCAATCTGTTAGCTCCCAACAATCTTAAAATAAACACTCGCAAGTGTATTTCAAAACATATCCAAAATCATCTACTTAAAAATGACAGAAAATTAGAAATTTATAGCCATGGGCTATTTATTACATAATGGGCCCAAAAGTGACCCTAAAAGCTACTGGGTCCTAAAGTGATCCAAATCCCAAAACATAAGAAATTAGTCTTCAATTTTCCGATCTCCTCACGGGGTATCAAAATATTCCTCTTCGTCCCTAAATCATGGTCATGATGCACTTCTACTTGTATCAGATGTTTAGGAAGCTTGGATTGTGAATGTACTTGTGAAATTATTTTGGATTGTAATCCCTTTGTTGCCCATGGTTTTTTTAAGCTATGCGTATATTTCTCTCTTGAAAGAGAGTATGGGAAAATCCTTATCCGTGGCCACTTCTCCCTTTTGACCCAGTAGCCTCTTGGATGTAGAGGTCGTCGTACATCCGACTTGATGCTTGGACAAGACTACAAGCAAGATTTGATTGTGACTATTGGTATCCTTCACTATGATGGAAAGTCATTCTTGTGGATTTAGAACCCACTTGATAGACCCAAGTTGTGCACGGGGGGAATTTCCAACAAACTTAACTTTATTTAGCCTCTTGATACCCTTCTTTCTCACTTGCTTGTTATGGGATGCCCCTTTCTTAAAGGCGGTTTCATGATTGAAAAACCAAGAGCAATTGTGTCATTGCCTCTTTGGGGTATTATATATGTTCTTGCATACATATTTGACACCCGTAAGTTTCATTTGTGTGGAACACAACTTACGGATCCCAAGTTGAATTCTTGTTAGTGGATAAGTCCAAGGATGTTCACAACGTCTTGTCACCTTCATAGGCATGAACAACGTGAAGTGTCGTGTGGGACTTTTGGGAGCATGCTTAACATCATTAGTAGAGAGAAATAAAGTTCTTAGGAGAACTACTTTTCTTGGATTGGTTTGTTTCATGGTAGTTTCTATATTCTCCTTAATGGTATGACTCAATTGATGGAATAACTCCCCTTAGAAAGTTGTTTGAACAATAGAGGTCCTACAAGCTTGCAATGTCTCTTTCTCCCTTTATGTGTTCCTACTTGTGAATATATCTTGGTTGAGAATATTGTCCTAAGTACCTTTTTTCATTACTTTTATGTATATAATGATATTCATATCTTGCTGGATATACATTGTATGTTGGCATGAATTGTCCAAAAGAAAGAATTTGAATGTGCTTAAATGCTTTGATTTCCTCCTTGTGTATATCATGTGCTAAGTCTTTTGAGTTAAATGGCATTCTCCTAGATGGTAGCACCTTGGATGATACCTTGGCATTTTATTCCTTTCTATACTACCTCTTTGCTTTTGGTGACTTCCATGATAGAATGACTAAGGATCTACACCAACTAGCCAATTTGGGGGTTTGCCTTCTTGAAATTCCAAATAAGGGGCTTATGGTGCAAAATGCAACAAAATCATCATTAGTACCCAAAGTGAAAGAAAAGAGAAATGCAAATCCTATTCTATTACATCTTAAGGAGAATGTACAATGTGGCAAGGCATTTGAACTTATGCAAGATGGAGTACTTCGGTGCCAAAACATATTTTGTGTGCCAAATGTAGATGGGCTAAGATAAAGGATTATGATAGAGGCACATCATTCAAGGTATTCCATCTATCTGGGATCAACTAAAATATATAATGATTTGAAAGGAATATATTGATGGGGTAACATGAAGAAGAACATTGCAGAATTCCTAGCCGAATGTCCAAATTATCAAAGAGTTAAACTAGAGCACCAAAAGCCCAGAGGTTATATGCAATTTATAGATCTTCCAATCTAAAAGTGGGACATGATCAACATGGATTTTGTTACTGATTTTCCTCATACATATAAAAAGTTTGATTCCATATGTGTAATAGTTGATAGGCTTACAAAAAGTTAGAGTACCTATCTCTATTGTATCAGATATGGGAGCTAAATTTACTAAAACTTTTTAGGAGTCTTTTCAGAGAAATTTGAGAATACAAGTTAAATTAAGTACAGCTTTCCACCCTCAAAGAGATGGACAATCAGAACACACAATATAAATACTTGAAGATATGCTACGAGCTTGTGTATTGAACTTTAAAGGTAGTTGGGATGATCATTTACCTCTCATCGAGTTTTCCTAGAACAATAGCTATCATTCAAGCCTCACAATGGTACCATATGAAGCTTTGTATGAAAGAAATTGTAGATTGCCAATTGGATGGTTTGATGTAGGTGAAACTTCCTTGTTCAGGACAAATCTTATACTTCAATCTAAGAAAAGGTTAAAGTAATCCAACGGTGGCTAGAAATAGCCCAAGTCGACACAAGTCATATACAGATGTTAGAAGAAGGGGCCTAGAGTTTTCTATAGGTGATTGGGTATTCTTGAAGGTGTCACCAATGAAGTGGTTAAGAGATCTGGTAAGAAAGGATAACCAAGTCCACATTATATATAACAATATAAGATTACACAGAGGTTTGGCCAAGTCACTTTTTAGTTAGAACTACCCCAAGAGATTTTAACAGTCAATCCAGTGTTCCACATCTTAATACTTCAAAACTGCATTAGAGATCCATCTCATACTAATCCTACTGAAGATGTACAAGTTATAGAAGATCTCACCTATAAAGAAATACCTATTACTGTCCTATATATACAAATTAAGAAGTTAAGGAATAAAAAATAGCTTTACAATTGTGCCTTGGGGAAACCAACTATTAGAAGAGATAACATGGAAAACTAAAGAAGAAATGAAATCCAAGTACCCTATTTGTTCAAATACGAAGAGAAAGTTCAATATGCTGAATTGGGACAATTATAAGTAAGTGTAATATATAGGTATTACGTGATAGCATGAGTATTAAACTTAGGCTTGAACTTGTTTTGGTTTAAAAAATATGCTAACATTCGAGGATGAATGTTCCTGAAGGGGGAAGCTGTCCCGTATTTTGCTTGTACTTTTTATAATTATATGGAACTCGGTATTGCCTTGTTGGATAGGTAATAGATGAAATTATTTATGCGATTTTTAATGGTTTAGAATGAATTATAGATGTTGCCTGTACGTTCTAATGTGATGTGACCAAGCTAACGTTGACACAACTATTTAAACTTGGGATCGCAAGCTAATATTTGAATCTAAGGTCTTAAGTGACCAAGTGTATACAAGTTTTAAGTTAGATTTAAAGGGATTAAGAACTGAAAATAAAGTAATTTGTTGAGATGTTTGCTTGACTTAATTAAGCTAGTAGGTGAGTCACCTACTTGAGTTATATGAGCCAAGTTAATTGACCATGTCCATGGATCAGATTTGGGACTTTATTAGTATACTTATTTGGGTCAAAATTAAGTAAGAGAAGAAGGAAAGTGGAAAAAAGGCCCAATGCTCAAATCAGCCAAGGCCTAATTTAATTGAGTTCAACTAGGAAATTAAGCAAGTAGATGCATCACCTACTTGGTCCCTTTGAGCATCTTAATCTCTTTAAGTAGGTGTATCAACTACTTAGACCAATTTGACCAAATTTGAGGGCTAAAATGCAGCTAAGTGGATAGCCAAAAATAGGGCCTTTATCTACCAAGTTGCTAGTTATTTTGACTCTTTCTTAAGTCAAATAAAGGTTATACTTCACAAATTCTCTCTACTTGATACAATCCTAAAGTGCATAAGCATTCAAGGACTTCTCTAAGGACCAAATGCAGAATTGGAAAGATATTTAAGACCCTTTTCGAATACCTATCAAGCTGCAACCAAACTGAAAGGGGAGAAAGAAAGAATACAATCAAGAGGCACCTAATTACTAAGGGAGTGGAGGTATTTACACTACAAAAGGCCACACTTAAGAGGCACCGTTTTTAAGCCCTCGTTAAGGGTATTTTTGTCATTTACTATGTAATAGTATAAATAGACAAATTAGCTTCTCTTTTCATTATACTTTAATGAATTGAAATTGAGTATTACTCTTAGTGTAGTTTCTTTTATTAGTGTAGGTCTTGGAAAAGACATCCAAACTTGAGAGATTAATACATTAGATGGATTTCATTTATGTTGATCAATTGGCAAGAAAGGTCTGATTGAGGTGTGTGAATTCCTTTCGTCCACCTAAGAGTGAGGTTTGAACTACCATTGATGAGGTGTGTTTGAATGTTTGAGACACATTTTTGTGATAATCATTGGTGATTGTAAGGGTCTCTTTACCTATCTTTATATTTATGCTATCTTCTTATTCATCTTCTATGTGTTGTTTTTCTTTACTTGTGGTTGATGATTTTTTATGTCTTGAGTCCTTAATTTCGTTTTTAGTAGTTGATTCTTCTATCATTTTGTATCAAAGACTTATTTAAGTGTGTTCTTACATTCCCAATTCTTGGTTCTAGTGTCCTTATTAAGAAAATCTCAACAAAAAAGAGTTAAAAATCTGAAAATCACAAAAAAATGGTGTCTACTGTTGTCTTGTGTTAGATTCGAATTTAGAACCTTAAATCTACACAATTTTACTTTGTCTTTGAAGTTTCTTGTACTAGATCCTTGCTCTCTAGTACCTACGGAGTCTAGTTCTACTTTTAGAGTGAAGTTTGGTTGAGTTTGAGCTAAGATCCACCATGGCTATGAAATTTTGAAGCTTTTTGAGCTAGATCCGAAATTGGCTTGGTTATTTCGTCAAGTTTTGTGGTAGTTTTTTAGTTGGTTGAGTTTGTTTTGCCCTAAGGAATCTAGATCTACAAAAAAGAATCCAGATTTAGGGTTCATTTGCTTGTTGGTCAAACTTGGTCAATATTTGAATATTCATCTTGTTCATCCATGATCTTCATATCTTAGTGAAGAAAAATATTCAAAGTGTTTGTTTGATTAAAAAGGAGGGAATGAAGAGAATGTGCTTGTTGTTTGTACAAGAATATTCCCTAGCATATTCTAAGTCTTCCAAAAAGGAAAAGGGAAAAAGGGGATAAGCAAGTACACTTGAAAGTACAGGGGTGACCAACTCATTTTGAATTCATTTGAAGCTCCAAAAAAGCTTCAAAAGATTCATTTTTCCCTCTAAAACCGAAATTCTTTCATCCCTAAAAGAGTGCTTGGCCGAAACAAAGATTTGGTGAAATTGAAAATTTGAAAAGTGACAACCAACCACGTAGTGCCACATCATCACTTGTGATTAACCAAATTCATCTCTAAAATTAGATTTCTTAGTTTCACCTTTTTTATTCTCGTTTCTTTTAAGATAATTCAAAAACAAATAAGCAAGCTCGTAAGTTCCTATAAGATTGGTAATTAGTCTAGAGTTTGTTTAATTCTTGTCTTTGGTTTTTGTGTACTTTTTTTGTTTTAAAGTCGTAGTATTTTGTTGGTTCAAGTCCGTGCATCCATTTATTCGAGTCTTTTCAAACAAAAATCAATTCTGGTCCAAGACTTCTTCACCACTAAATTCATTTGCCAAGTATTGCCAAGTCTTTAACACTTGTGAGACCAAGTGTGAGGTAAGATATGAGTGAGAATGTGGTGAGGCTTTTGGACTAATTTTTTTGTTTATTTTGTAGGTGTTATCTTTGCTGTTTTTTTTACTTTTGTTAGGTAAAATTGTAATGGAATCTGAAGGTACCACATTCTAACCTTTGGGAAATGATGCTTTGAGAGTCTTGTTGGCTTGGATTGATGCATTTCCCTTAGATATGAAGAGTAATAATGATTCTTTGAGGAGTAATATGGATGCATTTTGGAGAGACATGAAGGGTTACGTGTGATCAATGAGGGGTGACATGATTTGAATAAAAGTGGGGGTTGATATACTATTTCCACCAAACCCTCTACAATTTAACCAAGTCCACCAAAAGGGACTTAGTACTCAAATGCTACCCCAAAATCCGAACAACCAAATCCCAAACCCAATTAACCAAAGACTTTATCCTTCTTCCCAAATGCAACAAAACCGAAATATCCCCATCCAAGTAGAAGAAGAGGAGGAGTTAGAAACAAAAGAGAGTGAGGCTAAGCCTCAAGATAGATAGAAAATGGATGGTGAGATAGAAGGAGGATGTGAATAAAGAAGGGGAAAGAAAAGAAAAGAAAAGCCAGTGGTAGTGGAATTGGAAGGGAAAAGGAGCACTTGATTGTGAATCTTGTCCAAAAAAGACCCTTGGTATTCACTAAACCAAATGCTAGCACATTGTCTAGCATAGATTTTTATTATTTTCAGGTTCAAGATCATATACTCTCAATGAAGAATCCAAAGGGAGTTCCATAAACTCACATGGTTGATGAGTTAACGGAATCATTAGCCTAAAGTTCCAATCTAGGAACAAGTGATTAAAAAATTAATCCAAGGGGATATATTGACATACTCCATTGTGAAATGGAGTATGAGCGTTTCCATGATGCAAAACCAAGTGAAGAACACACTTCCCATGATCTACAAGGTAATAAAACTATCTTCTACACATCTAAAACTTGAATTGTTGTGATGTGGCTAGTAGTGGCCAAAGTTGTGTAGTTTCAAATTTTCTTAGTGAAGAAGTGTGCTAATCTTTCTTTTGTGATACTCTTTGTGTTTTTAGAGTGCATAAGGACCAAACTCTTGTTGTGAGTATAATTTTATCTATTCTGAAGATATTTGATAAAGTGTAAATCACTTTTCGAAGATCCTTCACACTTTAATATAATAACGTAAACATAAACATTATTTTAGTATAAGCACAAATATATTTTACCACTAAAAGTTTCAAATGGTTGATGGATCATCACTTTTTCGTTTGCATTGCAGTACCGCTTTCCCTTGCTATTAGTGGCTAAGTGAGACGCATTGATTTGAAACATATTTGTGATGAGATTATTTTTCTTTCTTTTTCTGTATTTAAAATTTTTTTTCATTTTTAAAATCAAATTAATCATTGATTACATTCTTATTACAAACTTAAAACTTTTAAAAATTTGGTACTTCTTAAATTTTCTTATTTTGGTATTTTTAAATTTATTTCCAAAATTTTCAAATCTTCCTAAAATCAAATTTAGTTGATTTTGAATTCTTAAAATAAAGGAAAAAGTATTAGTTGTCTTTAATTTTGATGACTTCTAATAAGGAAAGATTCTAACATAAATATATTTAATTAATTTTCAAATCTTAAATACTAGAAAAAAATAGTGAAAAGACGATTTTGTTTAAAGCAAAGACATTTAATGAAGGGCAAAAAGTTCAAATAACATTTCTAAGGTCGTTCATACTTTTAATATTTTTATATAGATAGATATGCTATTTTCATTTACACATAAAAATAAGTAAAATAGCTAATAATTTTTAACTAATAAAAAGACAAAAAAAATATACTGTAGTAAAAAGTAATTTAAAAGAACAATAAAGTCATTTATTTATTTTTTAAAATTCAAATTAATAAAAAAATATATTTTAATTTTTATTAGATTATTGTCTTTTTTAATCATTTTCTAAAGAGATAAAATAGAATATAAGGATAAAATTACTATCTAAATATTACTAGATTGATTAAAATATAAATAATAAATAAATAATTAAGAATGACTAAGTAGTGTATAGATATCCAGTTTACTCCGACATAATGGGGTCTAGAGAGGACAAAATATATGCAATCCATAAAGGTGTCCCTAAAGTACTGAAGCAAATATCGATGAGACCACAATAATATAGATATTCTGTGATGGTATCATTAAGGACAGAAGAAAACCTCAATGAAACCATGACATTACATTACAGTACACAAATACATTATAATGGTATCATGATAGATTTAGAAGTGTCTTATTAAAGGATAACATCATACCAGTATATAGATACACTATGATGGTATGGAAGACTGAAGAATGTCTAATTAATAGTATATGATATATTGTGATGATATCATAGAAGGCTAATGAGTATCTCATTGAAGGATGATACCATGTAAGTATATAGATATATTGTGGTGGTATGCTGAGGAGTTCCTTATTGAAGGATTGAAGTAATCCTCCATCATATTATAACAGAATATGTATATACTATTATGGTATCATGAAGGATTGAGAAGTGTCTTTTTGTAGGATGATATCTTGCCAATATATGTATGTATTGTTGTCCGAACCAAACTCATCTCGAGCGTCACACAGACTAATCCTTTGGTGGGAGAACCATTTAAACCAAATAACCAACACCAATACTTAAAATTATTTAATTAAGAATGAAGAAATTCTATTACTAAAACAATATTTGGAATAGTTCTAATATTACACGGTGCAGAATACATCAAAAATAACTAAAATTCTCCTAGAAATTCAAGGTCGTTGTACCAAAACATAAAAACAAAATAATTTGCAGGTACAACCCAAAAAACTAGTAATAACAAAATTATATGTGTCTGCAACAAATGGATAAGATCATAGCGTAAGAAGACCTATGGTTTCTCAAAAGATGAAGCTGACCCTTGAGTCAGAAATTAGTGATTGTCTACAGATGAAGTCTTGTAAGAAGAAACACCCTAGGTTTTGGAACCTTAGAAAATTTCTTGGATTTCAATTTTATAAATAGCACATGACTAGGGGTACTAGTCGTATGATGTGGTACTATTGGTATGGTGTTGGTCGTATGATAAGCAATGTTGGTTTGTGGGTTGGACTGGTTTCGGGTGAGGGTGTAACTTGGGTTGGCATGAGTCGTATGGTGGGTGACAGTTTGTATAGTTTGATTTTTCCATTACTTAATTTGAAACTTGGTGACTTAACTTTAGTCTGAGTTTGAGTGGCTCGCCATGAATCTTGAGATATAGTAAACTCATACTATTGACTCGTATGGTGGACAATGTCTAAATCCTCTTTGATTTCCATTTTATCGTGGGTACGGGTCATGGGTAGAAGTCGTATGACCGAATATGTCTTGGCTTGGTTGGTCGTATGTCGGACAACGTTGGTGTTCAATAGGATGTATAGGGTATGAGTAGTGGGTACCACTTGTATGGTGGGGTAAGACTGGTATGGAGTGGTCATACCCTCCTGCGTGATTTTTTATACAGTTTAAGTGGGGGTAATCTCAACTTTTCCCCACTTAGCCTCTTAAGGCCCCCCAAATTATAACTCTTTTGGACATTATTTATCGTAATATTCTAAATCTTAAATACTTAGAAACTTTCTCAAATTCTCTCTAAGGCTCTTGGGTAAAAGAACACTAGGGTTATATCTAGAGGATCAATTTGGGGATTGTACGAGCAATATCTTTCCATTATCTTCATAATCTAAGGAAAGATACTTCACCCTTATTGTTAGTTCCAACTAAAGGCATGTTTTATGAATTGTTTTCATGGCATAATTTTGATATGGTATTGGGTTTTAAAATATATGTTGGAGTTTTTGTTATAAATGCTGGGTTATGATTTTCCCATGTTTCAATTATAGATTTACATGCTTTAATGGTGGTTTGGACAATTGGTTGCATTGGAAAGGTAAATTGGTAAATAGGTTTTTTTAAGGAAATACTATGCCCCCAACAAGTTTGATAAACAGCCTATTAGAAAACTTTTACTATATTTTTGGAATTTTAATAAAACCATTGCATAGTATAACTTGGTAATGGAATCCTAAATGGCATAAATGGTTAAATAGTGAGGTTTGGTGTTCATGATTATGGTTAATTAAACATTCCTTGTGGGGTACAAGGGCATCCCCTAGGTGAACCTAATTATAAAACACTTGTGGGGTACATTAGAATCCTCTAAGTGAACTCAATAATGTAATCTATGTGTACATGAAAATCCCTTTCATACAATGATGACTAAGGACATTGCTTGCAAGCTATAGATGGTACGACGATACCACTACATATATTCTCGACTAATGATAAATGAAATAGTGGTTTAGTTATGTAGAAATGATTTTAGTTGGCAAATAATAGAGGGATGTGATAGATAACTATGAAGGTGTGAGTCTAATGGACGGTCACTGAAAACTCATGTTTGCCGATATGAAGATTGGTCATGATGACCATATGGGGTACATGGGAACCCTCTAAGTCACATTTTTATATACGTATCTTGGAGAGCGAATGGTACTTGGGAATACCCACTCCTATAGTATCTCCAATTCATGTGGCTATACGCATGAGGGCCCGTTCAGGGGGTTATATAGGATCTATATAGCCTATGGGTGGTTCTATGATGGTTAAGCAACACATACCTAGGTTAATGGTTTAAATGTATGCAAAAATCGATTCCCTCTTCATATTATAGTTATATATATGTATGTATGGTTTTGAATGCATATGGTTGGTTTATTTGGTTTTAAAGATTGGCTTATTTTATCCTTATCCAGAGTACTTGGTAGTATTCACCCGTTAATTCATCTTAGGGCATCTGTTCATCCCCACGTGATGTAGGAACCAACCATTCTTTTCCTCATGCTTAGTTATCAAATTTGGGATCATCTATTCGATTGGAGTGGTGAGCTTCTATATTCTGAAAGGCTTTATTTCATATCATGTATATCTTTACATATAGTGGTCATTTTATGAATATTTTTTTATGCTATGGTTGGGGGCATGTCCCAACCGGATATTATTTTTCCTTTGGTTAGAGGCTTTGTGGAACTATTACAGGTTTTAATGAGTGGTGTCATTATTGGAGTAAGACTTAGTATTGGTATTAGTATTACGGCTGATACTATTTGACTGAATTTCTGATTGTTCCATCCTTTTATATTATGTTATGCATAAGATCTCTGTTTTCTTATATTGGTTTAGTTATGTTTTTTTGGTTGGTATTGGATGGTTAGACTTATTTGATTTGGTCATAGTATGGACCTATCCCATAGTTTGGAGTTGTAATCAACGCTGTCGTGTAATACGGTCAGGATTTATCTGACTCAGAATATATGTATTTGATCTTGGGTTAGGTAACAGGGTGGTCCCTAGCCCTAGTTGGACTTGGGATGCCCATTATTACAAGGCCTTAGTTTGGGTCGTGTCGATTTGGTATCAAATCTTTAGGTTCATGGTCAATTGGGAGTCCACAAAGTTATATCGAGTAGAGTCTCTTTAAGAGGCATGTGGTGTGCCATACTCTTAAGGGAGAGGCTACAAGGCATTTAGTAAATATTTTTCTTTTTGGTGTTCTATTTTCAACCTTGGGTTTTAAGCCCTATAATCTTTTGTAAATCTATTTATTTTATTTTTAGTTCATGCCTTAATGATTTAAAGTTCACGAAAACTCCTCTTTTCGAGCTAGGGACAATGTTGATGGGACATGCTCCACTCAAGGGATCCATATTTTATCTAGGGGTCCAGTCCTTGATATTTTTGGAGTTCCATAGGTTCTTTCTAGTCCTCCTCAGATGATATGATAAATGAAGAGTTTCGTCGATCGATTCATATGATTGCTCATTCTTTACTCTTCAGACAGAGTGGGGTGTATCTGTTATCCCATCCTCTGAGGCCGCAAAGGTTTGCTAGTTCATGAAGATGAGTCTTCCAACCTTTACTGGTGTTAAGGTAGAGGAGGATCCTCAGAGTTTTCTGGATAAGATGGAAAAGATTTTCAGGATTATATATGGCATGAATGTTGAAGGGGTGGAGTTTATGGCTTATTAACTCAAAGATGTGGCATACTAATGGTGTAAGGAATGGGAACAGGTCAGGGGCCAGGTTGAGGAATCATTCTTATAGGAGACTTTCCCTAATGTTTTTTTGGACCTCTTCTTTCGTCGGGAGTTGAGAGAAGCAAAAGAAAAGGAGTTTGTTAATCTAAAACGAAGAAAGATATCGGTCAAGAAGTTTGCCTTGAAATTCCACCAATTGTCTAGGTATTCTTTGGAATTACTATCTAATATGATGGCCAGATAAGTAAGTTTTCTTTAGGACTGTCTTGGGATTTGATCATTGAAAGCAAAACTGCATTGCCGATCAAGGGCATGGATATTTCTAGGGTGATTGTTCATATGCAACAGATTGAAGAAGAAGAATAAATATGCTGAGGTCGGTGAATAGTAAGGTAAGAGGTTCAGGTTCTCAGATACAGGTGGTGGTTAACCAAAAAGTGGTCGAGATGGTGGTAAGTGGTAAAGAAAGAAGTGGGGGAGTTCTTGTTCTTTCTCCACAGCTAGTGCTTTTTACCCGAAGCCATTGAGTGATAGAAACCAGCAGGGTGGCAATAACTTCAGGGCACAGGGTATCCATTCTCATGCGAGTGGGGCACTGATCCAAAAATAAAATACTAAAAACGAAATTAATGACTCATGACTGAAAAATCAGCATCCACAAGATGAGGAAAATGACACAATAAGAAAGGGGATGAAGAAGAGATGCATAAAAGTAAAGATAGGTAATGAGACCCTTACTATAACCAAGGATTATCACAAGAAAGTGTGTCAAACCTTCAAACACACCTCATCAATGGTAGTTCAAACCTTAGTCTTAGGTGGACCAATGGAATTCACACTCCTCAATCACACCTTTCTTGCCAATTGATCAACATAAGTGAAATCCATCAAATATATTAATCTCTCAAGTTTGGATGTCTTATCCGAGACCTATACTAAGATTTCTTTTCCAATCCCTACACTAAAGAAAGAAACTACACTAAGATTAATACTCTATTTCAATTCATCAAAGTCTAATGAAAAGACTAAAGAAATGGTATATTTATACTATTACTTGCCAACTAACAAAAATGCCCTTAATGAGAGCTTAAAGGAGGCACCTCTTTAGTGTCATTTTGGAGTGCAATATGTCTTCATTAATCTTCACTTGAGGCACCTCTTGAGTGTGGGAACCCTATTCCTTTCTTCACTTGGACAAGGTTATTAAAAGGCTTCAAAAGGGTCTTCAATCACTTGAAAAATATGAAACTTGAACCTTATGCAAGACGTTGTACTCTCTGTGCTCTTCATGCTTGTATCATCCTCTACATCTTGAAAGGAATTTGTCCTCAAATTCCCACCTTGAAAAACCTAAGAGAGGGAAAAAAATAATACAATACTTAATGGAGGAGGGTTAGCATTAGTACCAAAACTTATATGGATAAGCCAAGGTTGCTCACACTTTACAAACATCCTTAGGTCCTTTGATTGTGACATGAAAAAATTAGCATAAATAGGAGAAAGAAAGTGAATATGATTAATATAAAAAATGGATGGAAATAATCCGAGGCTAACCCTCCCATACTTCATGAATGTACCAAGATCAAAGGGTCGAAGTAACCAAAGGCATAAGCCGAGACTAATCATCCTTTTTACTTGGCGATCCAAGTCACAATTATCCAAGACATTACACACAACTATGACATACACAAGGTTATTGTTATTGTTTTCAACACACAAGTTCAAATAAAAACTCTAAGAAGATACACATTTAAAATACAACCATCTATCCTTCGTTATGATCATGAAACACCTACCACAAATATCACAAAGGAAACGGCTAAGGAAAGCATCAAGAGGTAAGGCAACTAAAAAGTCCATAAAAGCCATACAGCATTGTAACTCCAAGTGGACCAACAAAAAAATGTCCTACCCCTACATAAAAAAAATCGAAGACTTGCATGGATATCATCATAAGCAAAAAGGTAGTATTGGAAGGCATCAAGTGTAAAGGCATCATCCAAGGTTCTATCATCAATAAGAATGCCAATTGATTCAATAGGTTTAACACATAAGGATTTAATCAAGTCATTTAAACTCATATGACTCCTTCCTTTCAAATGAAACATAAAGTTGGCATCCAAAAGTTTAGGTTCATATAACTTAAGCACAAGTGTGTCAAACAAGGATGCACATGAATAAGCAATACCCCAAAGAGGTAGTGACATATTTGCCTTAGGGTCTTCAATCATGAAAGCCCTTTCTCTTTCAATAGAGTAACCCACACACTTATCCAAACCATAATGGGAAGCAAAGGGATAACAATCAAAATAATATTGCACAAGTATAATTACCATTCAGGTCTCCCAAATATTCTAGCAAATAAAGGCCAACTCTGCCCGATTGATCATTTTGCACACCCTTACTAGTTGTTGGCAACTCACATACCAACGTAGACTCACCTTGATTTTCATTTGGGTCAATTAGTGTGTGAATAATCTTTTCACATGGAAATTGAACCTTTTTCAATTTATAAGTGCTAGCACTAGATGGACGGAAAACATTCTGATGAAAAGAATTAATTTTGTCATCTGTAGGATCAACTAGTGCTTGCATACTCAAAATAAGAGTTTTTTCCTTATGAAACTTAACAACACCAAGAGTATCACAAAATGAATATTCATACACTTCTTCACTAATAAAATCCGAAACTACACCACTTTGGCCACTACTAGCCACATCATAACAATTCAAGTTTCTAGGGTTGTAGAAGATAGCTTTTTTACCATGTAGATTATGGAAAGTATTTTCTACACTTGGTTTCGCATCATGGCATCCTTAATTCTCCACATTACAAGGGAATATGTCAAGGTTTGCCTTTGGAATGACTTCTTCATCACCTATCCCAAAATTGGGACTTTTGGCCAAGGGCTTGAAGGAAACTTCCTTGGTCTTCACCTCAGGGATTCTATGGTCTTTAACCTACACATGAGATCATAAAATACTAGGAAAAATTCAAGATTTTGGGTTAAAAAGTAATAACGGATCTTTGTGGACAAGATCCACAATCAAGCATTTATTTCCCTTTTCTACTTCACTGCCAACGATTTTCTTTTCCCTTTCCTTCTTTTCTTCACACTTTTCTTGTATCTCAATATCAAGATTCTCTCTATCTTAAAATAGACGTCATCACCCTTGGATTCTATCACCATCTCTTCTCTTATTTGTATGGGGTGCTTTTATTTTAGTGGATCATACGGATGAGGCATTGGATTAATTGGTTATGTATTTGGATTTGTGGCATGGGATTTTGTGTAGTGTGGTGACCTTGGTAAAGTGGATATGGTACTTGGTGGTTTGAATTTTGTGAAGGCTTTGGTGGATATAATCTATCAACCCTCGCTTTCATTCTAATCACACCACCCGTCAAGGATACCATTTCACCCCTCATATCATTCACATTGCTTCTCAAGGAATCGTTATGATTATTCATTTCCCTCCTCAAGGAATCATTATCACTCCTCATTTCTTGGGCAAAGGCCTCAAACTGAGCCATCAAGGCTCCAACAGCAACATTTCCCAAAGGTTGGGAAGTAGTACCTTTGGATTCCATGGAAAATGTACCTAAAAGAACAAAAAAACAGCAGCAAACAACACAACCTACAAAACGAGCAAATGAGTTAGTTCAAAAGCCTCACCACATTGTCACTCAACCTTACCTTACAGTTGAGTTCACAAGAGTTGAATAATTAAAAATACTTGGACATTTACTTTAGTGGTGAATAAGATTTGGTCCAAAATCAATTTTTGTTTGATATGACTCAAATAAAAATGATGTACAGACTTGAAACAAAAAACCACTATGAATTCAAAAATGAGCAAAACACACAAAAATCATAGACACAAAATGAATGAACTCTAATATAATTACAAAGCTAGTAGGTACTTAGTAATGTACTAATTAGGGATAGAACCAAAAAAATTGAAACTATAAACAACAATTAGAAACTAGGAAATCTATGTTTGAACTCAATTCGGTTGGTCACCAAAGTGATGTCGTGGCAGCTTGTGGTTGGACATGACATAAAAAATATTCAATTCCCAAATTCTTTTCATGGCCAAACATCACTTAAGGAGAAGAAGGATTTTGGTTTTGAGGGTGTAAGGATGCAATTTAGAGCTCTTTCAAGCCTTCAATTGAAATGGAAAAGAATTGGTCCCCCCTTGTACTTGCAAGTGTACTTTGTTGTCCCCTTGTCCCTTACTTCTTATGGAAGAGTGGAATATTCTTTGAATATGATTTTGAACTAACAATTTTATCACTCACTTTCTTCTGTCTTTTGGATCAAAAAATCTCCTTGAATATTATTCTGCAACAATCTATGAAAATGAATAAGAACAACATGAATATACTAGAGTTGACAAAAGTTTGACAAGGTAAATGAACCCTAAATTCAATTTTTCTTTTGTATCTAGATTCCCTTGGCTAAGACAAGCTTAAATATCCAAAAAAAACCACAAAATGTCACAAATACCACAAGCCACATGAA
Organism: Capsicum annuum; assembly: GCF_002878395.1. NCBI lineage: Eukaryota > Viridiplantae > Streptophyta > Magnoliopsida > Solanales > Solanaceae > Capsicum > Capsicum annuum. Next base: position 3,313 of record NW_025856049.1, on the reverse strand, counting down.
ATCCACCCACTAAAAACTTTGAACACATTTTCAACAATGGTGGAACGCATAAACACAATTGAATCTTGCTCAAAACAAAGATCTAGATTCTCTAGGTGCTAGGGAACAATAATATATCACTTGAAATCAACAAAACAACAAAAAAATAATACATGGATTTGATACCAAATAATATAATAATAATCTACAAAAAATGAAATTAAGGACTCAAGACTCAAAAATCACCAACCACAAGACAAAGAAAACAACACAATAAGAAAGGGGATAAAGAAGAGATGCATAAAAGTAAAGATGGCTAATGAGACCCTTACTATAACCAACGATTAGGACAAGAAAGTGTATCAAACCTTCAAATACACCTCATAGTATTTCAAACCTCACTCTTAGGTGTACCTAAGGAATTCACACTCTTCAATCACACCATTGTTACAAATTGATAAACAAAAGTGAAATCCATCAAATCTATTAATCTCTCAAGTTTGGATGACTTTTCTAAGACGTACACTAAGATGACTTTTCCATTCCCTACACTAAGGAAACAAACTACACTAAGAGTAATACTCAATTTCAATTCATTAAAATCTACAAAAAAGAGTGAAGAAATGGTATATTTATACTATTACATGTCGAATGACAAAAATGCCCTTAATGAGAGCTTGAAGGAGGCACCTCTTGAGTTTCATTCTTTAGTGTAAAATTTCTTTATAAACCTTCACTTGATGAACCTCTTGAGTGTGGAAACCCTATTCCTTTCTTCACATGGACAAGGTTTTGAGAAGGCTTCAAAAAGTTCTTCAATCGCTTGAAAAATCTAAAACTTGAACCTTCTACAACACCTTGTATTCTTTGTTCTCTTTATTCTTTTACCAGGCACAGTCGGCTTCATCATGTCCTCCTTGTAGGTTCTGTTGTTGGTTGCATAAGGGTTTCTCTGATGAGGGGAGGGACAGGTGCTTCAAGTGTGGTTATCCAAGCCACATGCTTAGAAACTGTCCGGTTAGTAAGGTTGATTCGGGAGAGAGTAAGGTCCAGGTCACCTTTTGTTCTGATCCTACATCAAAGGGTCCTATTTTTGTATCTGTTTCTACTTTTGGTATCAACATATGCTAGAATAGGTTGTATGCTCTTGCTTCTCAACAGGAATTTGAGGCATCGCCAGATGTCGTGACTGATATGTTACAACTCTTTTCTTGGGATATTTATTATATACTTAATCCGGGGTCCATTTTTTCTTATATGTTCCCATTTGTGGCTATGTATTTTGGATTTGATCCCGAGGTTATTTCAGATTTTTTTTCTATTTCTACCCTAGTAGGTGACTCTGCTATTGCTAAAAGAGTATATAGGGGGTGTGTCGTGTCTATTGATATTAAGGAGAATTTGGAGGATTTAATAGTATTAGGTATGTTAGATTTTGATGTTATTCTAGGGATGGATTGGTTATATTAATGCTATGCATCCTTAGATTGTTGGATGCAAGCACTAGTTGATCTTTTAAATGACAAATTGAATTATATTCATATGAATGGTTTGTGTCCATCTAGTGCAGCAACTTATGACTTGAATAAGGTTCCCTTACCTAGTGACAAGAGTAATCACACACTAGTTGACCCTTGTGAAAGTTGAGGTAAGTCAATGTTGGTATATGAGTTGCCGAAAACTAGTGAGGATGTGAATGATAAACAACCTACTCACTAATATAGTCCACTACTAGAGCATATGTGTGGTGTGTTTTACAAGTCTCAAGTTAGTGATGAAGTTGATAGAGTTGATCACAGGATTGGAGATGATTCTTTGACTATGTTATATGATGAAAACCATATTGATAGCTTTGCTCAAAGAAACCAATAAAAGGCACAATCAGGTGAAGATGACCTTGAATTACTTGAATATTTAGCAAACCTGAATTGTGATTGTTCTAGTGAACATGTTTTTGCATGTGATCCCATTGCTGCTCATGTTGATTTATATCTATATGGGGATTACTCTCTTAAAATAGAAATTGGTGTATTGATGTACTAGATTTTTGTAGCACATTTAAGACTTTTAACTTGAAATAATTATAAGTTCTTAAGTAATTATTGGTGTTTTTAATACTATTTCTTAAGATTTTGTAGCACAGTAAAGATGCATGGAAATAAATAACAAATGAGCAAAAGAGTAAAATCTTGTACAAGTGAAATGATATGAGTCTGACAGGATTTCTTGCAAGCGGTCAGAGATGTGGTAAGCTACCAGAAAAAGAGGTTAGGAAGAAAAGTAAAGAAGATTTGCTGGATGAAGGTGACGATATTCTCAATATGTCATCACAAGTGTGGTAAGCCATCAGAAGATCCCGTCAAGTAGGACAAAAAATGGTGAAATAAGCTAAAGGTATGAAGACATTTGCAATGTGCCGTCACCCTCTGGTAAGTCATCAGAGGACATTGTCAGAGTGAGGTAGAACAGGTTAATAAGGCATGACTTCTGACAACATATCTAAGACGTCGTCAGAAGCCTGATGATCAACACCAATATGTCGTCACCTAAATCTGAGCCCAGCTATGATTTTGTTATTTTATTACCTTAATTAATGTTTAGAATAAATAGCATCTTTTAGGGTTTTTGATTGATCCATATTTCATCTATCAGGAAATTAACCTAGGGAAGAGAGGCACATAACATTGCTCTAGTACATCAGGTATTCTTGTTGTTCTTATCAACTATTTTTAGGTTTCTACCTTGTGATTCAATCAGAGAAACTACTTGTTTTATATCTAATCATAAGTTATCCTTATCATAATGAATTGAACTTGTGATTTTGTTCATCAAACCATGAGCGACTAATTCCATTAGCTGGGGTTATGGGATCCATGGATGAGGGTTTGATATGATACTAGGTGTTTAACAGAATCAAAGAGTATTGGAACATCTTGAAATTCTATTGTTTTTACTGAAATCTAGTGGTTGTAAATATTAGGTTATGCCTTAGTTTTTACTTGCTTATAACAGAGAAATAGACTAGAGGACGAGAATTATCACTAGGGACTCGAAAGCTACCAATATTCTGTTTAATAATTAATACTGAAACTGGATTAAGTTACTTGAGGTAACATCCTATTGCAAATAGATAAGTTATCTAAGTTTGATAGAAATAGATAATAAATTATGTGGTGAGGTCGAGAGATAAGTCATATAGTATAATCGTCAGGGATATTCAGTTGTTCTAATCATTTCGAGAATCTCTAGCATTACCTAGTATCTATCAATTCCCGAATCCTTTGGTGAACATAGCTCTGGTTTCCCATTTATATTGATTACAAACATTAATATT